>NC_034183.2:59401376-59646265 GCF_002021735.2 Oncorhynchus kisutch
AGGAAACCTCTCGAGCCAGCTAGGGCGTGGTAGCCCAATGAGCCAGCTAGGGCGTGGTAGCCCAACGAGCTGACTTAGGCACCCCCGGTTCCATCGGCAGTGGCCCCCGGACTCAACGTCACCACCAACTGAAACGACAGCACGCCCCGATGCTTTGTTTGATGGCTTCCGTATTCTGTAAGGACCGACGCTGGAGTCGAGAAGCATGTACGGGGAGTCAAACATTTAATGAGGAACAGACCAGGCACAAGACAGAAACAGCGTCAGCACACGGGTAACAAAACAACATAGGAACGTTAATGTGGAAGCGGGGAACCGGGCTGGAGGACAGACAGATATAGGGAAGGAAATAACAGGTGATTGAGTCCAGGTGAGTCCAAATGATTGCTGATGCGCGTGATGAGGGAAACAGGTGTGCATAATGATGGTGGCAGAAGTGCGTAATGCTGGGGAGCCTGGCGCCCTTGAGCGCCAGGGGGGAAGTTTATACTAAATAAAAATAAAACCCCTGGAAAAGGGGGTCTGAGCTGGCAACCCTGAGGTACCAAAGTTACAATCTGATGCCGCATTCCAAACGACTGGGAACTGGAAAATCTCAGACTTCAGTGTGTTCAAGACAACTGAAAACTCTGGAAAAAACAGTCATCCAACTCGGAATTCCAACTTGGGAACTCGGGCCTCTTTCTAGAGCCACGACTTTCCGACCTGAAGATCATTGACGTGATTTTACAGTTGTCTTGAAAGCACCATAATTAATTTGAGTGAACTATCCCTTGTTATAACATCTTTGGTCTGACAGACGCTTACGTGACAACCAGAATGCATTGTATGATGTAAACAAACATGGTGCCACACATAGCTGGCAAATAGCTTAGCATCAGCTCATCATAATCAGTACTACATTCAAAAAAGTATTTTACACATGTGTGTCCAGTACAATCTATGCAAGAATCAGAATGCATGATTTGTCACCAGTACTTGAAAACGTGAATAAAACTAACTACATTATGATCCATACATACATATGGTGTGCTACAGCAGAAACAACAACAAGATATACAGAAAATAAGCCACTTACTTTGATAGGAACGCACACATGTCCAAAGTCCAATTTGTAAGGTAAGCAACCATGAAGGCAATGCGGGCGCCAGCCAGAAAATGTGCTGGTGGAAAACGTTTGTACAAGGCCTGTTCTGAGTAGAGATGTGCAATGTCTTCATACATGATCTGGGGAAACACTGGGGAAGTGCTTGGGCTCACGTTGAAGAGAGAAGTTTGTCCGCTCAGTAAAGCCTCAAACATAAATTGTCCGCAGCCATGAAATGGGCTAGTTATTGTGCAAATTAACGAGGAGGTGGAACACACATCAATTCAAACTGTTAGAAAATAAAACTAGTTAGAAAATAATTTGAAATTGACTAGTTGAAACACAGCCTATATATAATTATCAGGCAGCGTGCCTTGGTTTGAGGGCAGCGCGGGTAACTGTCCTGTTGCGTAACAATCACATGGAACAGTGCGAGCATTCTGACATCACGCGCATGAAAAAACTCAGGCAGGGGCAACTGTTAGAGACATTTGGAACTCACAAGGGAATTAAGGACATGGGTCTGCAAGTCTCCATTATTCCTCAACACCTTATTGGTAAATGAAGTGGTTGATGAATGTACAAAGCCATAACTCCTCTGTTTCTTGTTAGTCAAGTCACAACAAATGACCTTAAGCATCAGAGTTGTGCTTCCTTCTCCTTCTTTAGTCCTCTGCCCCCCCTTCTCTTGTCCAGGCTCCTCTAAACTGCATCAGCAAGGCCCTGTCCTCCAGCCCCAGTTTCGCCTCCCTCTACACCCACCACCCTCCACTCCTACACTTCCTCTTCCGCTACCCAGAGCTGGCCGAGCACTTTGGGCCCCGGGTCCTGGAGCTGTGGTTGTCCCACCGTGCTCAGGCCACACCGCAGTCAGACACAAACAGTAAGAAGACAAAGGGCCCGTCAGAGCAGAACCAGGATCCAGACAACACAGCCCTGCTGACTCTGCTGGAGAAGAGCCCCACTGTCATACTGAACTTGCTGGTGAGGGAGGGAGACCCCATGTACTGTCCAGAGACTGGGCAACCCCAGCTCTCTGCATGAACCCCTGCCTCTCTGTGTCTGTAGGGCATGGTGTGTACCAGCGAAGCTCCCCTGGCAGAACGTGCTGTAGAGGTGCTGGGGAGTTTCCTGCAGGGCCGGCGGGGCTGTAATGCCGGCCTGTGTACCCTACTCAGACCCACTCTGCTACAGGTGCTCCAGAGACTGGGCCTGGAGAGCAGCCAGGGGACAGGAGGTGAGGAGAAAAAAGGAGAGTATACCATTATTTATATATATAGTCTATCTATATAATTTGCCATATATCCACATGTTACAAATACAGTTGGGAAAGATAACTGTATACTGAACAAAAATATAAATGCAACATGCAACCATTTTTAACAATTTTACTGAGTTACAATTCATAAAGAGAAATCAGTCAGAGAAACCATTAGGCACTAATCTATGTATGATGCTGTGACACACCGCCCCAGACCATGACGGACCCTCCACCTCCAAATCAATCCCACTCCAGAGTACAGGCCTCGGTGTAAAGCTCATTCCTTCGACGATACATGAGAATCTGACCATCACCCCTGGTGTGACGACAAAACCGTGATTCCTAGGGTGAAGAGCACTTTTTGCCAATCCTGTCTGGTCCAGCAACGATGGGTTTGTGTCCATAAGTGACGTTGTTGCCGGTGATGTCTGGTGTGGACCTGCCTTACAAAAGGTCTACAAGCTCTCAGCCAATTGCGGACAGTCTGAGCACTGATAGAGGGATTGTGCGTTCCTGGTGTAACTTGGGCAGTTGTTGTTGACATCCTGTACCTGTCCCGCAGGTGTGATGTTCGGATGTACCGATTCTGTGCCGGTGTTGTTACACGTGGTCTGCCACTACGAGGACTATCAGCTGTCTGTCCTGTCTCCCTGTAGCGCTGTCATAGGCACCTCACAGTACAGACATTGCAATTTATTGCCCTGGCCACATCTGCAGTCCTCATGCCTCCTTGCAGCATGCCTAAGGCGTGTTCACGCAGATGAGCAGGGACCCTGGGCATCTTTCTTGACTATCTAATGTAAATCAAATGCAGCCAAGGGAGTATGAAAATGAGTGTTTTGGCCTCTTTCTTGCTCTTTCTCTCGTTAATTATTTCTCCCCCTTATCCTTTCCCAATCTCTTTAGCCGTGGGCTCTCTCCCTCTGGTCCTGAGGTTGCTTTGCCTGATGCAGACCAGTGGCTCCACTGAGAATGAGATGGACGGCATCCACTTCAAACTGCTCTACCACGGTGAGGTCACAGCATCAAAAGGAGTCAGTCATGCATAATTCACTCAGATCTATAGCTTTGGTCTGACGTCATAACTTGTCCACTATTTCTCGCTGTACTCACTCTACATTCAATATTAGTTCAATCGATATTTAAATGCCTTAGGGTTTTTGCTCGCATCAACAAAGCATATGACATAAGCTGAATTTGTAGATGAAAGTCGGCTGTCTTCTGACTATAGATGTTCTGATCTTGTATTCTGTCGGATGTCTTATTTTGTCTCCTGTCTTACTATGGGCGCGTTCCAGTGAGTAACCTGGCAGGGAAGCTGCAAGCCTCCAACACGGAGTGTCTGCTGCCAGCCTTCAGCTACCTGTACTGCTGTCTGCGCCTGTCACCCCCTCACTGCACTGACAGAGGTGACAAACTCAGTCTGCCACCCTGTCCTTCTCATTAAGTGCAACACATCGAGCAGCCTTCATACGCGCTGCCACCTGCCTCTCTCTCTCACACACACAGTCCCCCAGAGACACAGATTGCGTTGTGCCGTCTGGCCTGTAAGAGAGGCACATACTTGTACAGAACCAGTCGGTGCCATTCACAAGGGCACACAACACACCCACACATTAAATTGGTAGTATGTTTTATATATTGGATAATGTCTTGAGTGTGATCTTTTTGTCTTTTTCCTCCCCAGCTGTGTCCATGCTGCTGTGTAACGCCGGGCTGATGGACCAACTGCAGGCTATGCTGGACCTCTCCTCATCCCTCTCTCCTCCGTCTGCCCTGCTGTGCTGCTCTCGTCTGCTCCTGTCCTCTCTCGTCACCCTGCAGCACACTCATTCAGCTCAGGTTGTTCTGTCACGCTAACCCTTATGAAGACCTTCACACAGGCTACACAATGTAGTACAAAACACACTCGAATGAGGACAGGAGCAGGGGACTTACCAGGGGGGAGACACTGTCCTCTACAGCTGACAGTGGAACACACACATTGAAAACAGCACTCAAAGCAGAATGTATCAGAGACTTTGATGTTAGACAATACATTTTGTCTTGTACTGTATGACAGTGTGTTGTTGAATAGAGAGCGTCATTGACATAGAGATCCTGTTAAATTACATTCCTAGTTCTATGGTTGTTGCCTTATCATGTCTTGTCATTTTCTTCCCTTTCTGAATCCCAAGGTCCATAGAAGCATCAGGTTGAACCTGGGCAGCACGGTGCAGGCCCTGGTCTTTGGGAAGAGGAAGACAGGCAGCCTCTTACTGGGTAACAACGCTCCACCACACTAAGCAGAGCAAAGCAGCATTGTTACACAGGCTTTAATTCTGTTATGTTTTCCTTCCTCCAACAGAGGAGTTGGGATAGAAATGTCCCGCTGGTTCTGTATCTCTGTCTCCCTGTTGTATGAGTGGGCTGTCAGGGTGATCTACGGTCTCTCTCTCCTCCTCTACCGCCTCCTCCCTCTGTCTGTTTTCTCTCTCGCTCTCCCTCTTTCTTTCTGCTATTTCTAATTGTCTCTTCTCTCCCTTAGAGGGGTCTAATATCTCAGTGTACATGAGTGTTTGACAAAAGGGTTCTGCAAATGGCCACCAGCTCCTGGCCTGTGTTTCAGTGTGTTTAATCAGATCTCCCACTGACCTGTAACCCTGTCTCTCCCTTCCTCTCTCTTACCACCCACACTCTTTCTCTCTGGTCATCTTCTCCTTCCTCCCCGTCTCCTGCCAATCCTCTTTCAACCTCTCCCCTCTCTGCCCACGTTCTCCCTCTCCTCACTCCGAATCCCACACCTTCTCCCTCCACATCCTCTCGTTCCTCTGTCTTCCCTCATTCTGCCTCTCCTCCCTCGCCTTCCACCCCACAGCTAGTTCCCTGAGGCTGCTGCAGGCTGTTCTAGACGTTGACCTGGAGTCTCCAGTGCTGTGTGTGAGTGTTGGCCCCAGGGCAGGACAGAGGCCCCTGGGGGACACAGACAGCTCTCTGCACCCGCTGGGATCCTACGGGGCCCACTGCCTCATCACCACACTCTACGGCCTCCTGCTGCAGGTCAGACACACACACTCACTCACACTCCAGAGCTGTTAACACCCCAGAGTTCTTCCCCATACTGTTTTTCTTCCTACATTTTCCGTTGATTCATTGTTTTCACTGTTGTTCGACAAGGCTGATGTGGTAAAGCACTCAAATGTGTCCTTCCTTTCTACGCTCTGTTTCTCTTTCTCTACAGCCTTTTCTAGTCTGTATAGTACACTGGTGTTAATGGCAGGGTTATGGGGATAAACACACTTTATAAATACTGCGTATCATTACTGTCATCACTTAATGACTGGGTCAGAGCTCACAGTAACTCTACACGAAGCATCTTCAACTCCTCTCTTTCCCGCTGTCTCTATAGCATAGTTTAGTCTATGCTGTGTATGTATAGTGAAGAATGCACTTAATGTGTCCCTCCTTCCTATATAACCATTTTGGTGTTGAATAACACCACCCTGTATCAGTCAGGGCAGTAGTTCCATATCAGTGGCTGCTCTGTAGAGTGTAGCTACTCCTCGGTCCACTGTGCTGTGGTGCGCTAAGCCGATGATGTGAGTCTGCACTGGCTTCCAGGATTAGACTAGAACTCTCTGTGGACCTCCTCCTCTATAGCCATCTGCCCTACGTCACTGTTTTAGCCCACTAATCACTAGTCACTGCCTCAGTAGGGGCGGCTATGGAGTGGGAGGGGTAATGCATTATTAAATAATCCCTTACTCTCTCTTTCTATCGGGTTCTCTCTTTTCCAACCCTCTGTTTGGCTTAATATCTTCTCTCCCCCTCTTCTATTCATCCCTCCAGCTGGCTAAATGTCTTTCTGTCCTCCGCCTCTTCCAGAAGCAGGAGCTGTTGCTCAGTGTGTCAGTGAACTGCCTGGGGTCTCTGCTGCGGTTTCTGCAAAGGAGAAGTCCATCTACAGGTACTAGACTCAGACCAATCAAATCAACAGGTGTAGACTAACAGTGAAATGTTTCCTTACGGGTCCTTTTCCAACAATGCAGAGTTAAAGATAACAATAGAAATAGTGACACACGGAATAAATACACAGTGAATAATGAATAACAATAACGAATAAAAATAACAACACGGGTATCTTTTGGTTATCACTATAGCAACAGCCTTCAGGAACAACAAAAAACACAATATTTACATCTTACAGTTATATATATATAACTGTAAGATGTAAATATTGTATATATATATACAGGGAGTACCAGTACCGAGTCGATGTGCAGGGCTAATTGAGGTAGCTATGTACATATAGGTAACTGTTAAAGGGACGAGGCAACAGGATAGATAATAGACAGTAGCAGCAGCGTATGTGGTGTGAATGTGTGGGGCGTCAGAATGCCTGTATGCGCACGTTATGTGTGTGTGAGCATATGTAGTGTGTGTGTGTTGGGTTGTAAGTGTGTGTGAGATTTAGTATAAAAAAAAAAAGGTTAATGCAGTCATACCCGGGTATCCATTTGATTAGCTATTTATCAGCCTTGTTTAGCAGCCTTATTTAGCAGCCTTGTGGCTTGGGGTTAAAGGATATGAACTGATACCACTTGCCAAGCGGTAGCAGAGAGAACAGTCTATGGCTTGGGTTGCTGGAGTCTTCCTCTGACTCCGCCTAGTATAGAGGTTCTGGATGGCAGGGAGCTTGGACCCAGTGATGTACTGGGCCGTACTCACCACCCTCTGTAGCGCCTTGCGGTTGGGTGCCTTGCAGTTGCCGTACCAAGCGGTGATGCAGCCAGTCAAGACGCTTTCAAAGGTGCAGCTGTTGAACTTTTTGAGGATTTCGGGGCCCATGCCAAATCTTTTCAGCCTCCTGAGGGGAAGAAGCGATGTTGTGCCCTCTTCACAACTGTGTGGGTGTGTGTTTACCATGTTAATTCCTTAGTGATGTGGACACTGAGGAACTTGAAGCTCTCGACCAGCTACACTACTGCCCCATTGATGTGGACGGGGGCGTGCTCGCCCCTCCATTTCCTGTAGTCCACGATCAGCTCCTTTGTGTCGCTGACTTTGAGTGAAAGGTTGTTGCCCTGGCACCACACAGCCAGGTCTCTGACCTCCTCCCTATAGGCTTTCTCATAGTTGTCGGTGATCAGTCCTATTAGCGTGGGCGGATGTGTTGAAGCCTACCCTCACCGCCTGGGGGTGGCCTGTCAAGAAGTCCGGGATCCAGTTGCAGAGGGAGGTGTTCAGTCCCAGGGTCCTGAGCTTGGTGATTATCTGTTTATTTGGACGATGGTGTTGATTGCTGAGCTGTAGTCATTGAACATTATTCTTATATAGGTATTAATTTAGTCCTGGTGGGTGAGGGCAGTGTAGAGTGCAATAGAGATTGCATCATCTGTAGGTTCAGAGTGTCTGGGATGATGGTGTTGATGTGATACATTTCATGGCTATATATCTTAGTTATCTTAGTTATTTAGGCAGGTTACCTTGGCGTTCTTGGGGACCAGAACTATGGTGGTCTGCTTCAAACAAGTTGGTATTACAGACCGAATAACCTTACATCGGCTACGGAGAACATCCGGGACAGCTGGTGCTGTCATGCATGGTTCAGTGTTGCTTGCCTCGAAGCGAGCATAGAAGGCATTTAGGTTGTCTGGTAGGCTCGTGTCGTGGGCACCTCGCGGCTTGGTTTCCCTTTGTAATCCATGAAAGTTTGCATGCCCTGCCTCATCCGATGAGCATCAGAGACGGCGTAGGATTCAAACGTAGTCCTTTATTGATGCTTTGCCTGTTTGATGGTTTGATGGCTTGTTGGCGGTCGTAGCGTGATTTCTTATAAGTGTCCAGATTAGTGACCCGCTCCTTAAAGCAGCAGCTCTTGCCTTTAGCACAGTGTGGGTGTTGCCTGTAATTCATGGCTTCTGGTTGGGTTATGTACGTATGTATGGTCACTGTTGGGACAACGTCGTCGATGCACTTATTAATGAAGCCAGTGACTGAAGTGGTAAACTCCTGAATGTTATCGGATGAATCCCGGGACCTATTCCAGTCTGTGCTAGCGCAACAGTCCTGTAGCTTAGCATACGCATCATCGGATCACTTCCGTATTGAGTCCGTCACTGGTACTTCCTGTTTGAGTTTTTGCTTGTAGGAGGATAGAGTTATGGTCTGATTTGCCAATGGAGTGCGAGGAAGGTGTATGGAGTAAAGGTGATCTAGAATATTGCCACACAATATTGTGTGCTGGTGATTTTGTCTGGGTGAAGTGACTATGCATAGATAATAAACAGCGAGTAGCAGCAGTGTACAAAACACATGGGGGGGTGTCAATGTAAATTGTCCGTTGGCCATTTGATTAATTGTTCAGCAGTCTTATGGCTTGGGGGTAGAAGCTATTAAGGAGCCTATTGGTCCTAGACTAGGCATTCCAGTACTGCCTGCTGTGCGGTAGCAAAGAAAGTCTATGATTGCGTGACTGGAGTCTGACAATTTGATGCAACCGGTCATGCTCGCGATGGTGCAGCTGTAGAACTTTTTGAGGATCTGGGGACCCATGCCAAATCTTTTCGGTCTCCTGAGGAGGGAAACGTTTTGTCGTGCCCTCTTCACAACTATCTTGGTGTGTTTGGACCATGATAGCTAGTTGGTGATGTGGACACCAAGGAACTTAAAACTCACGACCTGCTCCACTATAGCCCCGTCGATGTTAATGGGGACCTGTTCGGCCCACCTTTTCCTGTGGTTCACAATCAGCTCCTTTGTCTTGCTCACATTGAGGGAGAGGTTGTTGTCCTGGCACCAAACGGACAGTTCTGACCACCTCCCTATAGGTTTTCTCATCGTTGTCTGTGATCAGGCCTACCACTGTTGTGTCGTCAGCAAATTTAATGATGGTGTTGGGAGTTGTGTTTGGCCACGCAGTCGTGGGTGAACAGGGAGTACAGGAGGGTACTAAGTACACACCCTTGAGGGGCCCCAGTGTTGAGGATCAGGGTGGCAGACGTGTTGTTGCCTACCCTTACCACCTGGGGGCGGCCCGTCAGGAAGTCCAGGATCCAGTTGCAGGGTCCTTAGCATAGTGATGAGCTTCATGGACACTATGGTGTTGAACGCTGAGCTGTAGTCAATGAACAGCATTCTCATGTAGGTGTTCCTTTTGTCCAGGTGGGAAAGGGCAGTGTGGAGTGCGATTGAGATTGTCTCATCTGTGGATCTGTTGGGACAGTATGCAAATTGGAGTGGGTCTAGGGTATCCAGGAGGATGCTGTTGATGTGAGCCATGATCAGCCTTTCAAAGCACTTCATGGCTACTGACGTGAGTGCTACAGGGCGTTAATCTTTTGGGCAGGTTACCTTCGCTTCCTTGGGCACAGGGACTATGGTGGTCTGCTTGAAACATGTAGCTATTACAGACTAGGTCAGGGAGAGGTTGAAAATGTCATTTTAGACACTTACCAGTTGGTCCGCGCATGCTTTGAGTACACGTCCTGGTAAACCGTCTGGCTCCGTGGCTTTGTGAATTTTGACCTGTTTAAAGGTCTTGCTCACATTGGCTACCAAGAGCGTTATCACACAGTCGTCCAGAACAGCTGGTGCTCTTGTGCATGCTTCAGTGGTGCTTGCCTCGAAGAGAGCATAAAAGGCATTTACTCCTCTGCTATGTTCGCGTCACTGGGCAGCTCGCGTTTGGGTTTCTCTTTGTAGTCCGTAATAGTTTTCAAGCCCTGCCACATCCGACGAGCATCAGAGCCGTTGTAGTAGGATTCAATCTTAATCCTGTATTGATGCTTTGCTTGTTTGATGGTTCGTCTGAGGGCATAACGGGATTTCTTATAAGTGTCCGGATTAGTGTCTCGCTCCTTGAAAGCGGAAGCTCTAGCCTTTAGCTTGATGCGGATGTTGCCTGTAATCCATGGCTTCTGGTTAGGATATGTACGTATGGTCACTGTGGGGACGACGTCGTCAATGCACTTATTGATGAAGTTGACTACTCCTCAATGCCATTGGATGAATTCCGGAACATATTCCAGTCTGTGCTAGCAAAACAGTGTATTCACGCCTCACCATCATCCTGACCTGTCCTTTCCCCCTCTGTCACCAGCCCAGCATGTGGTGTGTCAGCCCTGGAGTCGCTTCCTGCTCTACTCTCTGCTCAACTCTGGAGAGAGCTGCCTGCTGCACCCAGCCACACTCACACTACTCACACTGGTAAGACTGCACCCAGCCACACTCATACTACTCACACTGGTAAGACTGCACCCAGCCACACTCGCACTACTCACACTGGTAAGACTGCACCCAGCCACACTCACACTACTCACACTGGTAAGACTGCACCCAGCCACACTCAAACTACTCACACTGGTAAGACTGCACCCAGCCACACTCACACTATTCACACTGGTAAGACTGCACCCAGCCACACTCACACTATTCACACTGGTAAGACTGCACCCAGCCACACTCCCACTACTCACACTGGTAAGACTGCACCCAGCCACACTCACACTATTCACACTGGTAAGACTGCACCCAGCCACACTCACACTATTCACACTGGTAAGACTGCACCCAGCCAAACTCAAGTGAAAAAAGTGAAAAAATCTGCATGAAAACAAATTGTCTGTCGTTGAATGACAACAAACACTTAATTGAAGAATCCCTACTGTTGACCAATCACCGAAGAAGGGCGTAGACTTTGGATTCCAAATTTCGGCTTGTCACAAGAAAAATGTTTGTGGACAAATAGCCCCAAAAAACCTTGCCGAAGACCAAAATGTCCCAAAATGGCGTCATAATAAATGCACATATATGAACTACTCGGATGGGAAGCATGCAAATGCTTCAAGACTGTACCCGGACACACTCACACTACTGTTGGTCTTTGAAGCAGTGCAGGGCCATTTTGAAGTGTATTCAAATGTGTCTTTGCCTTCTGTTTGTAAGCACCCCGATGAAGCCTTGAATACCAACACATGTCCCTCCCATGCAGCTGTTGCGGTATGGCAGTAGGGTAGTGGTGTGGGAGCCAGACCTGTGTCAGGTGTTGGAGGCGGTGGAGAAGAGAGGCCTGAACGAGCTGGGAGAAAACACAACACAGGCCCTGAGACAGCTGCTCACACAGGTACAATACACAACACAGGCCCCAAGACAGCTGCTCACACAGGTACAATACACAACACAGGCCCCAAGACAGCTGCTCACACAGGTACAATACACAACACAGGCCCCAAGACAGCTGCTCACACAGGTACAATACACAACACAGGCCCCAAGACAGCTGCTCACACAGGTACAATACACAACACAGGCCCTGAGACAGCTGCTCACACAGGTACAGTACACAACACAGGCCCCAAGACAGCCGCTCACACAGGTACAGTACACAACACAGGCCCTGAGACAGCTGCTCACACAGGTACAATACACAACACAGGCCCCAAGACAGCTGCTCACACAGGTACAATACACAACACAGGCCCCAAGACAGCTGCTCACACAGGTACAATACACAACACAGGCCCCAAGACAGCTGCTCACACAGGTACAATACACAACACAGGCCCTGAGACAGCTGCTCACACAGGTACAGTACACAACACAGGCCCCAAGACAGCCGCTCACACAGGTACAGTACACAACACAGGCCCTGAGACAGCTGCTCACACAGGTACAATACACAACACAGGCCCCAAGACAGCTGCTCACACAGGTACAGTACACAACACAGGCCCTGAGACAGCTGCTCACACAGGTATAGTACACAACACAGGCCCTGAGACAGCTGCTCACACAGGTATAGTACACAACACAGGCCCTGAGACAGCTGCTCACACAGGTACAGTACACAACACAGGCCCCGAGACAGCTGCTCACACAGGTACAGTACACAACACAGGCCCTGAGACAGCTGCTTACACAGGTACAGTACACAACACAGGCCCTGAGACAGCTGCTCACACAGGTACAGTACACAACACAGGCCCTGAGACAGCTGCTCACACAGGTACAGTACACAACACAGGCCCAGAGACAGCTGCTCACACAGGTACAGTACACAACACAGGCCCTGAGACAGCTGCTCACACAGGTACAGTACACAACACAGGCCCTGAGACAGCTGCTCACACAGGTACAGTACACAACACAGGCCCTGAGACAGCTGCTCACACAGGTACAGTACACAACACAGGCCCTGAGACAGCTGCTCACACAGGTACAGTACACAACACAGGCCCCAAGACAGCTGCTCACACAGGTACAGTACACAACACAGGCCCTGAGACAGCTGCTCACACAGGTACAGTACACAACACAGGCCCTGAGACAGCTGCTCACACAGGTATAGTACACAACACAGGCCCTGAGACAGCTGCTCACACAGGTATAGTACACAACACAGGCCCTGAGACAGCTGCTCACACAGGTACAGTACACAACACAGGCCCCGAGACAGCTGCTCACACAGGTACAGTACACAACACAGGCCCTGAGACAGCTGCTCACACAGGTACAGTACACAACACAGGCCCTGAGACAGCTGCTCACACAGGTACAGTACACAACACAGGCCCAGAGACAGCTGCTCACACAGGTACAGTACACAACACAGGCCCTGAGACAGCTGCTCACACAGGTACAGTACACAACACAGGCCCTGAGACAGCTGCTCACACAGGTACAGTACACAACACAGGCCCTGAGACAGCTGCTCACACAGGTACAGTACACAACACAGGCCCCAAGACAGCTGCTCACACAGGTACAGTACACAACACAGGCCCTGAGACAGCTGCTCACACAGGTACAATACACAACACAGGCCCCAAGACAGCTGCTCACACAGGTACAGTACACAACACAGGCCCTGAGACAGCTGCTCACACAGGTACAGTACACAACACAGGCCCCAAGACAGCTGCGCACACAGGTACAGTACACAACACAGGCCCTGAGACAGCTGCTCACACAGGTACAATACACAACACAGGCCCCAAGACAGCTGCTCACACAGGTACAGTACACAACACAGGCCCTGAGACAGCTGCTCACACAGGTACAATACACAACACAGGCCCCAAGACAGCTGCTCACACAGGTACAGTACACAACACAGGCCCTGAGACAGCTGCTCACACAGGTACAGTACACAACACAGGCCCCAAGACAGCTGCTCACACAGGTACAGTACACAACACAGGCCCTGAGACAGCTGCTCACACAGGTACAGTACACAACACAGGCCCCAAGACAGCTGCTCACACAGGTACAGTACACAACACAGGCCCTGAGACAGCTGCTCACACAGGTACAGTACACAACACAGGCCCTGAGACAGCTGCTCACACAGGTACAGTACACAACACAGGCCCTGAGACAGCTGCTCACACAGGTACAGTACACAACACAGGCCCTGAGACAGCTGCTCACACAGGTACAGTACACAACACAGGCCCCGAGACAGCTGCTCACACAGGTACAGTGCACAACACAGGCCCTGAGACAGCTGCTCACACAGGTACAGTACACAACACACTGACTGGAACACTTACAGCAGCAGAGTAAAATGCAAACAGAGAGCACACAGGCAGAGCTCTATGAGACTATGTTGAACGTCACTGAGACACACTCTTTTAATTGTCCCATGTCCAAGCAGCCCCCTGTCACCACCTCGTGTGTCACACGTGACCGTGGCAGGACACAGGCCCTCATTAGGGTTCATCTGGCTCAGTAATGGAATGTCACTGCACTGAAATGTCATCACTGTCCCCATTTGTCATGTGATACAGCTGGCCCTGCTGCCTCCCTTAGTTTATTTAAAAAAACATTTATTTCACTTTTATTTAACCAGGTAGGCTAGTTGAGAACAACTTCTCATTTGCAACTGCGACCTGGCCAAGATAAAGCGTAGCAAATCGACACATACAACAACACAGAGTTACACATGGAATAAACAAAACATACAGTCAATAATACAGTAGAACAAAGGAAAACAAAAAGTCTATATACAGTGAGTGCAAATGAGGTAAGTTAAGGAAATAAATAGGCCATGGTGGCGAAGTAATTACAATATAGCAATTAAACACTGGAATGCTAGATCGGCAGAAGATGAATGTGCAGGTAGAGATACTGGGGTGCAAAGGAGCAAAATAAATAAATAAATACTAGTATGGGGATGAGGTAGGTAGATGGGCTGTTTACAGATGGGCTATGTACAGGTGCAGTGATCTGTAAACTGCTCTGACAGCTGGTGCTTAAAGCTAGTGAGGGAGATGTGAGTCTCCAGCTTCAGAGATTTTTGCAATTCGTTCCAGTCATGGGCAGCAGAGAACTGGAAGGAAAGACAACCAAAGGAGGAATTGGCTTTGGGGGTGACCAGTGAGATATACCTGCTGGAGCACGTGCTACGAGTGGGTGCTGCTATGGTGACCAGTGAGCTGAGATAAGGCGGGGCTTTATCTAGCAGAGACTTGTAGATAACCTGTATCAAGTGGGTTTGGCGACGAGTATGAAGCGAGGGCCAACCAACGAGAGCGTTACAGGTCGCAATGGTGGGTAGTGTATGGGGCTTTGGTGACAAAACGGATGGCACTGTGATAGACTGCATCCAGTTTGTTGAGTAGAGTGTTGGAGGCTATTTTATAGATGACATCACCAAAGTCGAGGATCGGTAGGATGGTCAGTTTTACGAGGGTATGTTTGGCAGCATGAGTGAAGGATGCTTTGTTGCGATATAGGAAGCCGATTCTAGATTTAATTTTGGATTGGAGATGCTTAATGTGAGTCTGGAAGGAGAGTTTACAGTCTAACCAGACACCCAGGTATTTGTAGTTGTCCACGTATTCTAAGTCAGAGCCGTCCAGGTTAGTGATGCTGGACGGGCGAGCAGGTGCAGGCAGCGATCGATTGAAAAGCATTATTTAGTTTTACTTGCGCTTAAGAGCAGTTGGAGGCCACGGAAGGAGAGTTGTAATGGCATTGAAGCTCGTCTGGAGGTTAGTTAACACAGTGTCCAAGGAGGGGCGAGTTAGTGACAGAGCTTTGACAAGTGTGTGTGTGTTTGTGTGTGAGACCCAGTGACTCTTATTCAGGGGTTAACAGAGCTGAATGTACTCCAGCAGTGTGCGCTTCAGTAGCTTGTCAGATCAGAGCGGGTCTTATGGGAGACTGGCCTGTCACGATATCCGGTGTCTCTTACAATATTAATAGATATATTTTATATTGCGCTTTTCATTATAAAGAGAATCTCAAATATGCTGTAAATACAAACAAAACAAATGTAGAGATCTGGCAGGTCTTGGTGCTGGTCTTCCACAGATTCAGATGATACTGTGTTCAGCCAGGCAGTTAAGAAAAGCTGGGCAGTCGCGTAAGCGGATGGACCTTCAATGGCACTGAGAGGGAGCGGCATCAGTCAGTTACTTAGACAGGCCCGGAGCGCTTCATCAGGCACCTGGTTTGTCATCTTCTCCTCCTCTGTAGGTAGGCTGGATAGTCCACTACTGAAGTGCAGCACACACCTGGGTGATGCTTCAACAGCCATAAGTGCCAGAAAGACCAGCACACCTCAGCAGTAGTCAGGAAACAGTCCCCTACGCGACGGACCTCTCTCAACCCCTCACAGCGCAGTCCACATCATTCATGCAAAGAGGGCAGGTGGAAAAAAGCCGGTGCTGTATTATAGCTGTTTCCACCAGACTCCTGTCTCTCATCTCTCTCTCTCTCTAGTCTCTTGCTGTCTATCCTTCACCCACTGACTCTTTCTCACCTCTCCCCCTCTCTCTTCCCTCTCTTCCTCAGCTCCAGTGCAGTATATTCCACCCCCCTCCTACAGAGGAGAGCAGACTGCGGGCCAATACTCTGATGGAGTCACTGAACTCCCTGCCTCCCACAGCCAACGACGACCTGCCCACCAGCATTCTGTATCCTACACTCATGTACCCCGGCGACCCCCCCCCCCCCCCCCCCCACACAGTTATAGCATAAAATATAGTTAGTGCAAGAGATGCTCCTTGTTTAAAAAACAAAGTCGACAGAGCCGTACTTATCATTGTTTATTGATTTTTACAGGCCATTGACTAAATCTGTCATACGTGATGCATTTCACTTCATCTCTTGTGCTGTCCCTGCTGTTGCCACATACTGAGTCTCCACTCATGTTTCAGTACATCTGTCTGCCAGAGGTGTGGACCAACTTGTTTTAGTCATCAGACACAGACACATGCCATCACAGTGCTCTTTCTAGGAGCTCTCTTTCTCTCTCCTTCCTATCTGTCCTTAACCCCCTTTCTCAGGCGTGTTGGAGAGATGTATCTCTGCCTGTCCGACTTCACTGTGAAGACAGACGGACACAATGGCTCTCAGTTATAGACCTGTTTGATTTATTGATCTATTTATTTATGGCTGTTTTTGCAACCAAACAGCCTTATTCTGAAGAGGTGTCTGGTAGGACTCCTGTCATATTATTACTGATTTACTATGTCAATAAAATAACTAGGGGGAGCATTCCATTAATTTGCCTTTAGGTTTGAGGTCTTTCAATAATATAAGTTTATTATAAAGAATTGTTTGGAAAAGAACAGTTGTCATATGTCATTTCAGTAGAAATATAGGCCAATCTGAGGCCACCGATTTGGATGTTCATGGCTCGATGGGATACAGATATCAAATTGAAGTCAAACGTTTTTGTTTTGTGCATTTTAGCTAACCATAACTATTTTCCTAAAATGAACCTAATTCTCCTAATTTATTAGATTAATTATCCTAACCTGCAGCTTAAGTTCTCCTGACCTGCTTCTAAAAGTACATTCTGGTCAATTCTGACATAAGCTGTATCCCAGCGGTAGGCAACCCTGTTGCTTGAGTACTGCAGGATTTTGTTCCCAACTAGGCACTACACCTGACCAACTGAGCTAATTGATCAGTAAAGTGATTTCCTAAATGCAACACAACTGGTCTTCCTGGTTGAAGCAAAAACATGAAGTGGCTGCGGCACTCCAGGACCAGGGTTGCCTACCCTTGCTGTATCCCTTCTAGCCGATTTACTGCCAACTGCAGTTATGGAACGTTTGCTCACGAGTATAGTTCATTGGCTGATCCCTCCTGGTGATCTGGATGGAGGTACTGTATGTGATCCTTCATAACCCATAGGAAGTCCCACCCAGTTGACTACTTCAAATGGTGAAAGTCCCCAATGGTGCTGCCCATGCTGAAACGGGCTTTTGGCATTAGAGTCCTCTGTCTATGCGTTTACTTACTTTCGTGATAAGTGGGAGTGGGAGGGGGAGGGATTTACCGCGTACAACGGCCTGTGTGCCGCTCTAAAATATCCGTCTGGAAACGACCTCCTTCCATGTAATCGCTGGCTGTCATTCGTCCAAGCAGAGCCAGCCGGTGCGATCGTGGCAGTGGCGGAGTGGAGCAAGCGACTTCTGTATGTAAATTAACATTTCAAACGCGATATTGTTACCTGAGTATTGTAGCAAATACTCCGCAACTGATGTCTCCATCTTTACGAGGAAACTGATGCTAGCGAGAAAGAATCGTTGGTTTCGCTATCGTTTTATATCGTGCTGTTTCTTACTACGAGGTGAGTGAACGGCGAGTTAGTGATGATGTCGAAGTCTAGTGTCCACAGCTGACCAGCCCAATGCGAGCAAAATGCATGCATTGGGATACAGATGGTTTTACATTGCCATTCAAATTCTCGATGACCGGTTTATTCACAAATAGTCCCGTCAGGTAATGAAATGCTGCTATTTCATGTGCCTCGATTGTTTTCAAAGATAGCGTTTTTGTGGTGTGCAGTTCGCTAACGTTTTCTAAAAGAATGCAACAGAGATCATTGTGGCTCGAGCCTCTTCCTTGAAAATGGTGTCTGACATAATGATGATGGGAAACATGAAATTAAATGATTTTTCAATCCACTTTATGCAAAACATTATCTCAACAAGTTTACATTTTGTATGACATTTCCCTCAAAGTATTAATTATTGCCAACAAAATACTTATTCAATACCCAGTGCCTCTCTGAAAGCATAACGTTACCAATAACAGCTGTCTGATTCACGCAGAGCCATGATATTGTAATGTATCTCACCCTGAACCTCAAACATACTGTATGTACTAGCTTACATTTCATGTATTAAGAAAATATCTTACAACAGCCTCTTACAACTCTGAAAACAGAGTTTGATGGCCCATTCTGTAATGATTGACAACCAGGGGCATCATGCACCCATTATTTTATGGGGGCACGAATTATGTGTGGATGGATTCTTTAGCATGGTCTGGAGCCCCCTCCAGTTTGGAAAATCCTAAATTGTCCAACACCAGAAATGGCTTTTTCTTACAATCTATAGACATAGGATTATACCTAATTCCATGTCAAATATGTATTTTTCTGCATAGGTTATGTAAGCATACCTCTTTTTCTGTTCAATTGTCATTTTCATTAAAATGCCACACTGGTATATAGTATCATAACCTTAAATATGCTTCTCTGCATCTTTGCTAGCCCAACTGGCTGCATATTGCACTACTATTGCTTTCCATCTTTTGTCATCTGCATCCAACTGGACTCTATGCAGCCAGCTATACACTCATGGCCCCCGCGACTGGCTCTACATAAAATATCCTCCATTCAGGGGCGAGGGTTCCAATTTCCTCCTTGACTAGCTTAAAAAACATGCACACTGTCTTAATAAAACACAATTTTCGACCACCATGCTTGAGTGGCTAGTGCTACTTCCTGATGTTGCACACGGCGTTCAGCCAGGGGTAAACAGACTCCTGCAACCTGATTGGCTTAACATCAGAGGCAGCATTAGCGACTCTAGCATGGTGGTGGAGTATTTTATTAAGACGGTACCCATATTTTTTCCCATAGGCTCTTCGTTAACTTGTTGAGGAAATTGAAGCCCTTACAGCCTGAATTGAGGATGATTTATGTGTGAGTGTATTGGGGGTTGGCTGTTTAGCAACGAAGTTGCACACGTGTCAGTTATGGGGCAAAACAGACTGGGTTGGCTTAGATGGTTGACAACAGGTAAGATACATTTTGTCTCCAAGTGTTTATTGAAAACATACACTGAACAAAAATATATAAATGCAACATCCAACAATTTCAAATATTTTCCTGAGTTACAGTTTGTATAAAGAAATCAGTCAATTGAAATAATGTATTGGGACCTAATCTATGGATTTCACATGACTGGGAATATAGATATGTCTGTTGGTCACAGATGCCTTATAAAAAATAAAAAGTAGGGGGTGGATCAGAACCTGTCAGTATCTGGTGTGACCATTTGCCTCATGCAGCGTGACACATCTCCTTCACATAGAGTTGATCAGGCTGTTGATTGTGGCCTGTGGAATGTTGTCCCACTCCTCTTCAATGGATGTGTGAAGTTGCTGGATATTGTTGGGAACTGGAACACGCTATCGTACACGTCAATCTAGAGCGTTGCAAATATGCTCAATGGGTGACATGTCTTGTGAGTTTGCAGGCCATGGAAGAACTGGGACATTTTCTGCTTCCAGGAATTGTGTACAGATCCTTGGGAAATGGGGGGGGGGGGGGCTTGCATTATCATGCTGAAACATGAGGTGATGGCAGTGGATGAATGGTACTACAATGGGCCTCAGGATCTCATCACGTTATCTCTGTGCTCTCAAATTGCCATTGATAAATTGCATTTGTTTTCGTTTGCCATAGCTTATGCCTGCCCATACCAAAACCCCACCCCCACCATAGGGCACTCTGTTCACAAAGTTGACATCATCAAACCACTTGCCCACATGATGCCATTTGCCCTGTAGAGTTGAAACCAGGATTCATCTGTGAAGAACACACTTCCCCACCGTGCCAGTGACCGTCAAAGGTGAGCATTAGCACACTGAAGTCGTTTACGACGCCAAACTGCAATCGGGTCAAGACTGGTGAGGACGCCGAGCACGAAGATGTGCCACCCTGAGACTGTTTCTGACAGTTTGTGTAGAAATTATTTGTTTGCAAGCCCACGGTTTCATCAGTTGTCTCAGACAATCCTGCTGGTGAAGAAGCCGGATGTGAAGGTCTTGGGCTGGCATGGTTACACTTGGTGTGTGGTTGTGAGGCCGGTTGGACAAATTCTCTAAAATTACGGAGGTGGCTTATGGTAGAGAAATGAACATTCAGTTCTCTGGCAACAGCTCTGGTGGACATTCCTGCAGTCAGCATGTCAATTTCATGCTCCCTCAACTTGAGACATCTGTGGCATTGTGACAAAACAACACTTTTTAGTGGCCTTAGTAAGAGTGCACCTGTGTAATGATCATGCTGTTGTAATCAGCTTCTTTTAAATTTTTTATTTTTAACCCTTTTTTCCTCCCCAATTTCGTGGTATCCAATTGGTAGTTAGTCTTGTCTCATCGATGCAACTCCCGTACGGACTCGAGAGGTGAAGGTCGAGAGCCGTGCGTCCTCCGAAACACAACCCAACCAAGCCGCACTGCTTCTTGACACAATATCCACTTAACCCGGAAGCCAGCCGTTACCAATGTGTCGGAGGAAACACCGAACACCTTGCAACCGTGTCAGCGTGCACTGCGCCCGGCCCACCACAGGAGTCACTAGTGCGCGATGGGACTAGGACGTCCCTGCCAGCCAAACCCTCCCTTAACCTGGACAGCGCTGGGCCAATTGTGCGCCGCCCCATGGGTCTCCCGGTCGCAGCCTGCTGCGACAGAGCCTGGACTCGAACCCAGAATCTCTAGTGGCACAGCTAGCACTGCGATGGCCCTTAATCAGCTTCTTAATATGCTACACCTGTCAGGTGGATGTATTATCTTGGCAAAGGAGAAATGCTCACTAACAGGGATGTAAACAAATTTGTGCACAACATTTGAGAAAAATAACCTTGTGTGTATGGAACATTTCTGGGATCTTTTATTTCAGCTCATGAGAAACAGGACTGAATCTTAACATGTTGCTTTTATATTTTTGTCCATTGTAAATACATTTGCACGATGAGTGCTTGTTGTTTCTCAAATACATTCTTATAGTTGTTGGTTAGCTATCTAGTGAATTTGAGCCATTTAAGCACTTGACATGAAGTAATTTAAAATCACCTCAAAGCAAGACATGATATCAAGAATACCATGAATCTAGCTGAAACGGGTCACTTACCATTCCCCACATGGGAGTTTCTTGTCATTGTTTGTAGCTATCTGGCCATCCAGAATCACAACTCACGGACTTCTGCCCCGTTGAAGCGTGTGCATCGTTTTCGTGACGTCAGCTAACCCATCTATAGCCAGCTGCATAGAGCCCAGTTGGATGCAGATCACAAACTACGTAAAAGGAATAATACGGCCGGTTGGCCTACATCTCTACTAAAATATTTAAAGGAACGTGAGTCTCATTTAGTAATTGCTTGCTTTTCTAAAGTCTACCAACCTTGCCAGCAGGCATGTCTGATAAGATAGTTAGACAAGCTACTCTTTTACTTAATCGCCTGCAATGGCTTGGAACCTAGTTTTCCAGTCGCCCAACCCCATAACTATCTGGGCTAGCTAAAGCCAACTTCATAAAATTGCTATATGGCTATTATTATAGAGAAACAACTATTTTTAGTTTGATTTATTAATCAAGAAGGAGTCAATAGGCTAAAGCTTCATCAAATGCATTTACCAACATACCTCCTGCAAGTCCTGCCCAGCACTGGCATCTAAAATCAAATCAAACACTGTCTCTCTCTCTCTCCTGCACTGACGATACTGTCTGCATGCACTAAGGATCCTGAGTGGCGCAGCGGTCTAAGGCAGTGCTAGAGGCGTCACTACAGATCCGGGTTCGATCCCGGGCTGTATCACAACCGGCTGTGTTCGGGAGTCCCAAAGGGCGGCGCACAATTGGCCCAGCATCGTCCGGGTTAGGGGAGGGTTTGGCCGGGGTAGGCCATCATTGTAAATAAGAATTTGTTCTTAACTGACTTGCCTAGTTAAATTAAATTTACATTTAAAATTTAAAAAAGTCCTGCCTAGGATATCTTTGCTCCTTGGTGCACCTTGTAAGGAAACACTTACTAGGGAGAATAGGGGGGTTACTCTTTTCCTTGTCCAGTCAGTGTGCCCCCTCTGTAAAGTACCACTGACAAATTATTATAAAACGTAGGCTTAAAAATGAAGTTTAGTCATTAATTTAACATCTGAAAATGTTTAAAACAGGACATCTGAGGGAGCACGTGCCCTTGTCTCCCCCTATGAGCATGATACCTCTGGACACCGCTGATGGGGGGATTACAGTAAATGGGTGCATTTTGGAGTGTAGTTTCTCAAATTCTGTGCTTTGCATGATGCCTGTGGGATATGATTGATCTGTCCTAGTCGCTTGCCCCCTCTGCTCCACCTTAATATCCCAGCATTTTGTCTACTCCAATGGAAACATCAATGCTGGATACCCATTTGTCCATGTTGTTGACACTAATAAAAATCTATGTCCTTCTTGGCTTGTAACGAAACATGGATATGGGGCTTCCTACTACTAAGCCTTTTCCCTGGTTGTCAGTCTTAGAAATATTTGACTTGTTGACTTGCATGTTTAGTACAAAAAGCTGGAAGGCAGTCCAATGTTTTCAGAATGCACAAATTGTTCCTAATCAAACACTGTCTGTATCAGCACCCATTTTTGCTGACAGAGTAGATGTTGCAAAGTTTCTCAGAGTATGTCATTGGTGATTCAGGCAAATGCCCTGTCATAGCCTATGTCAAATCACACAGCTTGCATAACCCAATCTCTGAATCTCCAGGCAGTATATTAATAGTGTAACCATAGGAGGTTAAGTGTCAGAGTATGGGGAATGCAACTGAAGAGTTCAGAATAGAGAACATCTTTTCAGCTGTTTCTCAAAATGTAGTATCAGGTGTCAGTCCTCATTTCTCTTTCACTCACAACCCTGACTCTTTCCCTCACTATCAGATCCCTGTCTTTAGGCCTAACCTTGTTGCGATTTGAAAAAGATAAATGAAATATTCAGCAGAAAAGCAGTTGGCTCCCCAGGGTCTCTCATCCCACAGTACTCTTTCCCCATCTTTCTTCTGCCTCTCACAATCCTCCCCCCCTTGCCATTTCCCCTTCTCGCTCTCTCTGATAATATTATCGATGGAGACGTTGCTGAATTATACATTTGGTGTTCTATCGACGCTGTCTTCTCCCTCGACACTTCTTTGTTTTCTGCTGATGTTTTAAAAACCATCAAATATGCATCAGTCCAAGACTCATTTTTATCCTGTTCAAATGAATTAACATGCTCCGAGGGAGAGGAGGCTGGACCTGCGGGAATGTTGAGAGGAAGAAAGAGGAGGCAAGATGGGGGCTGGCAAGAAGTCTGAGTTATTTTGGGGTTTAGATAAGTGACATGTCAAGTGGCTTTTAGAAGTTATAACCTCATTAGAACCTGTGTAATTTATAGTACAGGACCAAACTGGATTTAAAAAGTAAAAATATGATCATAAATATACTTTATGTTTAATTTTTATATATATTTTAGGTAACCCTCAACACATAGCAAAATACAAGAATATGCTCTCATGTCAACCAGACAGACCTACTGTAAATGTTGGTTTTACAAGTTCAGTCAAAACATTGTAATAAATATTTCAGAATACAGTTTAACTGCATTTTCTCTTGTCTTCTGTTCTGTGTGTTAGAGTGCCTCACCATCGCCACCTCTTGACCATGCTGAGTGTGTGTACAGTCGTCCTGGTGGTTGCTGCTGCAGCCCTCTCCTCTGCAGACTCCGACACACACAGACATGACTCCAACCTGGAGATCTGTATCCTACTGTGTGTCTGTTTCCTTCTTCAGAATATTAAGAGGTGTCCTCTTGGATGACCCTTGATTAATGTTTATGTTTTGAAATGTCTGTCAGCATTTCTTCCTGAACACCCCCTCCCCCCTCTCAGACAAGCGTCTGTTTGAGACCAAGAGGAAAGACCAGCTAAATGCTCTGAAGAACCTGGTGGAGCTCAATGACATCAACCAGCAGTATAAGATCATAGACATCATGCTGAAGGGCTTGTTTAAGGTACAATGGCTCCACTCCTGTTTAACTTCCCTTCATGCTGACTATTAGCTAGAAACAGGATGTTGTGGCCTTAGCGGGAAGTAATTGCGGTGTTAGTTTCTTAGCATGTTTAGATTATTATGATCGAATGAGTAGGCAAATAAGGCCACTTGCTAAGTAGTATCTAAGTAGCCGGTCACTAATAAGACTAGAGTAACCCGGATTTAGCTTCCAAGTCTTCCTATTGTGCTTGAGGCATCACTGTATATACTGTTTGATTCTCAGAGGACATATCTGCTATGTTGTATCTGCTCTCTGCCCAAGGACAACTATGGTAGTGAACCCACAATGGGCAATCTACATTGTGTATGTGTGTGTTCTGTGAAGGTGTTGGAGGACTCGAAGGCTGTCCTTACTGCAGCCAACATGCAGGCTGATGATCCCTTCCCCATCGATGACAAAATCAAAGAAGGTCAGATCATGGACCATTTATACCATTACTATACTTTGCTCTCTCTCCTCCCTCTTTCTCCCTCGATGCTAATCTGATTTGTCTGTCACCATCTTGCTTTTTTCTCCTCTGCCTCCTCTCTCCCTCCCCTTTTCCCTCTCTCCGCCTCTTACGCTATTTTAGTATGTCAGTCTGCAGTGATTTACGTTCTAGTTTATTTCCTAAGTATGAAATGTAGACTACTCTCTTTCTCTATCTCGCTCCATAGCCTACTCCCATGTGGTGGAGAACACGGCGTTCTTTGGGGACGTTGCGTTGCGTTTCCCACGTATTGTCCACCACTACTACGACCGTAACCCTGACTGGGGCGTCCTTCTGCGATGGGGGCTCCGCTTCTGCAACCTCACTGGGGTGTTCACCGGGGGGGCACACCAGCATGTTCTCTCACTGGTGAGACGGGGATAGAGCTGGGAGGATATTCTGGGGCATAGAGGAAATGTTTATGCTTTATTGAAAGCCAACAGGTGTAATGTGTTATAAGCATATTGTAAGCACACCATTAAATAACTAATATTTTATGTGCCCTTTTTCCCCCTATGGATTCAAAATGGCGGATAACTCTCACTCCTTGTCTCAGATGTCGCAGGAGTTGGGAATAATAGAGAAATCCCCAGACTTCACCAACCCATACCGCACTGAGAGAGACGACGTGAGTAACACAGTGGCTCTCAGTCTCTGTAACCACATGGTATCACAGTGAAGCCTACCAGACAGACTTGAAAAGCGTGTTCTTCTAAGGCTTGTTTAACAAACACGTTTGAGACGAGCGTAACATCAGTAAAACTCACTGACTGCACCTTTTTGCTGTCCCATCCTCTGCTGTTTGCTTCTCCATACACCTATTATTAAAAAATGCCTCTCTCAAACACACGTTCACGCGCTCTGCTTTTCTCTGGCACAGGTGCTTCACACTGCAGAGGCTTTTCAGAAGATCCTGAGGGAGGAGGAGAAGAGGAGGAGGAAAGAGGACAAGAGGAAAGAGATTAGGAAGGGCCCCCGCATCTCCCGCTCCCGTACTGAGCTATAGTACTTTACCTCAACTCTTGGAGAGAAATGAAGAGGAGAAGGAAAATGTATGGGGATGTCCTGAGTCCTAGATTCAGTGATGAAGAGGGAGGAGAGGAAGTGGGGGTTGGGTGTTGGAACCGGTGAGTTCTGTCAGAACTAGAAGTGTTTATGTGGCACAGGAACAAACTGGAGAGAAGGAAAGGAGGTTGAGCTCTATCTGTGGAATCAGACTTACTGTATACAGAACTGTGCCCAACCTGCAGTTAATATGAAACAAAGAACATACAGCTAGCACTATGTTGAAGATTTAATAAGGAAAGCTCATTTTCATAACTAGATTACATAACTGTACTTTGGAAGAAACAGCGAATACCCAATATGTTATCTTTTTTTGTGAATAGATTGAATACAATTTACTAGCATACAATTGTTTTGATGATGGCATTTGTACGTATGAGTTTACATTCCCATTCAACAAGCTTCAAAATATAAAGCTTGAATATGTTGAATTCTGTTTTGTGTTGAAGTTTTCCTGTCGCCTTCTCCAGAGTCAGCAGATTTATATAATGAGATTTTATGAGTTTGTTGTTGAAAGGTCCTACTGTAGGTGTATCCTCTTAATTTGCGGTACAAGTGTTGATCTTGAGCGCAGAACCATTTTTCATGATGTCTGCCACTTGCTTTCCTAGAGCCGAATGCTT
This sequence comes from Oncorhynchus kisutch, assembly GCF_002021735.2. Taxonomy (NCBI): domain Eukaryota; kingdom Metazoa; phylum Chordata; class Actinopteri; order Salmoniformes; family Salmonidae; genus Oncorhynchus; species Oncorhynchus kisutch. Next base: position 59,427,970 of record NC_034183.2, read on the forward strand.
TCTTAGCTCTGTGTGTGACTGTCAGCATGAGTGTTAAATGGGGTTTGGTCACTTATGATATAAATGAAACTATTTGACATATTATTTTGTCTACAATTAGGGAGGGATAATGTCTTAGAGCTGTGTCTTTTGGCAACCACTCATCAGCTTCAACTTCTATATCATGTCATATTTGTTTCTGTCCATCTGATGGCCATAATGAAATGTCAGAACAGCAGTCACCTAGAACAATGCCTTTAAAAAACATATATATTTTGGCATATCTAGGGAAGATCTTATGCCATATTTGTCCTGTCTCCTCAAAATCCAATCAAACAGAAATCCCTCCTCTCTGATCACCTCCTATGGGTTTTGAGGAGGAGAGCAGATGCGAGGAGTTTGCAATTGAGATATTCCCCTAGTGTTTTGTGGCCTCTTGACATTTTGAGGGAAATTGGCTCATTTTAATGCAAGGAAGTTATATTCAATATACAGAGGTGATGACTGATTGATTATGATTTGCTATAGTTTTGTAAATGGACTGTTATTTATGTATGTTCAGAGCAGTGCAGGCTGGTGGGAGGAGCTAAAGGAGGATGGGTTCATTTTAATGGATGGAATGGAGTTCACAGGTTTGTTTTATTCCATTCCAGCCATTACAATGAGTATGTCCTCCTATAGCTCATCCCACCAGCCTCCTCTGGTTCAGATTAAGCGTCTCATTACTGAGAATTTACTATCGTGAGTAGATTTATCATACATTTGTTAAGTTTAATAAAAAATGAATTACTATGAATCATACTTGTTAATTTGAAATAATTACAAATAAATCAATCGCTGAAGATTTTAAAAGTCAGTGTAATGAAATCAGAATGCGGAACATCTGCCACCAGATGGCGCCAAAGGTGTGCAATCGACAGTCATGAAGTCATTGTCCACCCACTGTTTTTGGTTAAACTCATTGGACTGTTGCCGAACAGTCATCTCCGCCATAAACACTTCACCAACGCGACACAACAAGCCCGAATGGAGACTTGAAGCTTAATCAGACAGAGATCATGTCTAATTTCGTGGAATTGGGTAGGTCAAGGTTTTTTTTATTTTTTATTCTCCATATTTGACAGTTTGGAACATAGCATTTAGCTAAGTTAAAACTCATGCAAATCTAGCTAGCTAACATTAGCTAGCAGCAAACCGTCAACAACAGAGATAGCTAGCTGTCGTTAGCTAGCTGTCGTTAGCTAGCTATAGTCTTATTTATACTTCATTCAAAGAATAGGAAATAGTTAACCAACGTGCTATTTGACGATTGATCTTTTGGCAATGTTTAGTTAATGATTATGCTGTCTCTAGTCAACGTTAATAAACTGCTGTTTTTCACAAGGGAAAACAAAGCTGAACAATCTGCGGCGTAAATTAGTTGAACATTCCTGACTGTTCTTCACCAGCCTGTCAAAGAATGGTGTGAGGTCAGGCCTACACCAAATTATGTAATGTACAGTGGATAGATTAGGCTAATTGCTTAAAACTGTATAAATAGTCGGCCTAGTCTCATTACGAGTGTAGCTTGCAGACTGTTTAGCTGAAAACTGCACATATGAACCTAGCCTAAGTAATGTCAGAATCAGCTGCTTGTCTGTCAACCAATTATTTATATATACAATAGATTACTGACGAGCGCTGTTTTGAAGCCATCTTGGCACTTCACCAGCTACAGAAATACGTGTATTTTCTACATTCGTTTTTTTCCACGTTTATTCTATTAGACACATTAATGCACACTTAGAAATTATATTATGTAAGCTAAATATAAAAAAGTATCATTAAATATATTAACGTTTTCCCTAAAGTCCAGGTAGCAGTGAATGGACCCTGTCATATATTTATTTAGTTGGTGCTGTATATTTAAGCAATAAGGCCCGAGGAAATGTGTATGTCCAAAATACCACGGCTGTGGGCTGTTAAGGACATGCAACGTGGAGTGCCTGGATACAGCCCTTTGGCCATGTACCACAAATCCCAGAAGTTCCTTACTGGTTACAACATAATTAGATCAGTGAACAAGTCATTTTGTTTCATACCGTGGTGTAAGGTCTGATATACCACGGCTTTCAGCCAATCAACATTCAGGGCTCAAACGACCCTGACTATTTTAACCTGGGGGGGTTCGAGCCCTGAATGCTGATTGGCTAAAAGCTGTGTTATATCAGACCGTATATCACCGGTATGACAAAACATGTATTTTTCCTCTTCTAATTACGTTGGTAACCAGTTTATAATAGCAATAAGGCACCTCGGGGGGGTTTGTGGTATTCATTAGTTTGTTTTGGACTGATGCCCGACTGAGCATTCAACTCTATGCATCGTCAATGAGCGCTGATGAAGATTTAATCAAAAGTGCATTACAGTGGCTTGGAAATACAATGACATTCAAAAGGAGGCAAATAATTAGAAGGAAAACCTTTCGTCATCATTTTGATGTCACCAGATGGACTTCAGATGCAGTATAACTTTTGCTAGCTAAAATTGGGGGAACGCACCGGATTTGAGCTTTTTTTACGAACTTTCCTAATGACATTACCATCTGTCTAAAGTAAATTTGACGACATGATAATGCTGGCAAAATGGTTTCCTACTAAATATTTTACAACTTTTAGCAATTTCATTGTATTTCGAGGCAGTAGAGTGTTGTTTAGACTAAACAGTAGTTAAGCCCAGTCATTCTGGACGGAGACTATCACCACTTTGCCTCGCAGCCTACTGTACATGGTAAGCTGGTGCGCACCATGTTGTACCTCACGTTTTAGTCATGGAAAACGGTTGAGGATTTTTCTACAATATTCACAACATATTGACATGAATTATAATCTTTATTGAATAAAAAATCATTTTGGCAATTACATGTGGAAAAGTGAACATTATCAAGCCAGCAGCAGATTAAACAGAAAGTGAATTCTCTCCTCTCTCTCTCCCTGGTTTTAGCTTGCAGATATCACTGTCTAGCTGGCTAGCTTTAGAATATTTTATTAGCCCGTACCAGTGACAAACTTGGCTATCTTATCGACATATGGCAGTACACAAAATCTTATTTTGCCAGCTAGAAAGAAACAGACACACATTAATTCAGGAATGGAGGAGGATAGCTAGCTATAGCAAGTTAATGTTAGCTGATGCCTCTTTAACAAGAAGTAACTGTGACAACATTGAAGTGTGGTATACCGCAGGGCTGCAGGTTAGGGCCATTATTGTTTTCTGTTTTTACTAATGACCTTCCACTGACCTTGAACAAAGCATGTGTGTCTGTATGCTGATGACTCCATAGTATACACTTTGGCTGCAACAGTAAAATAAATAAATAGAGCATTTTTGGGACAAATCACTCGCCTAACACTAAACCTATTTACCTATTTAGATATATTATTGAATAATGTGTCAATTGAGCAAGTTCAGGAGACTAAACTGCTGGTTGTAACCCTAGATAGAAAGATATCATGGTCCAAACATACATACCACAGGAGGTTGATGGCACCTTAATTGAGGAGGATGGGGTCGTGGTAATGGCTGGAGCGGAATCAGTGGAATGTTATCAAACACATGATTTGATGCCATTCCTTTCGCCACCGTTCCAAGCATTATTATGAGCCGTCCTCCCCTCAGCAGCCTCCACTGATATGGTTGCTAAAATGGGAAGAGGTATGTCCATGATAGGGCGTTGCTCAGCCTTCTTGACATTTCAGTCCACCAGACAAATCCTACAGGCCCTAGTTTTGTCGCACCTGGACAACTGCCAAGCTGTGTGGTCATGTACACCAAAGAGGGACATAGGTAAATTGTAGTTGGTCCAGAACAAAGCAGCACTTAGATGTACACAGAGGGTAAGTGTCAGTAACATGCATGTCAGTCTCTACTGGCTCAAAGTTGAGGAGAGATTGACTGCATCACTATTGGTCTTTGTGCGAGGTGTTGAAGGTACCGAACTGTCTGTTCATGCAGTTGGCACAAAGTTCAGACACTCATCGGTACCACACAAGACATGCAACCAGAAGTCTCTTCACATTCCCTAGGTCCAGAACAGAGGCTGGGAAACACACAGTATTAAATAGAGCCACGACTACATGGCTAGAAATAAAATCTGATAAATAACACCTTACTGCACACAGGGGACTGTGAAGAGACATTCATTTGATATACAGTACCTTTGGAAAGTATTCAGACCCCTTGACTTTTCCACATTTTGTTACGTTACAGCCTTATTAATTTTTTTAAATATTAAATTGATGAGGGAAAAAAACAATCTACACACAATACCCCATAATGACAAAGCAAAAACTTTAAGCTCATTTATAATAAATGTTTTTTTTTAAACATATAATTTATGTATTCAGACCCTTTACTCAGTACTTTGTTGAAGCACCTTTAGCAGCGATTACAGCCTCAAGTCTTCTTGGGTATGACGCTACTAGCTTGGCACACCTGTATTTGGGGAGTTTCTCCCATTTCTTCTCTGCAGATACTCTCAAGCTCTGTCCGGGGAGCGTTGCTTCATTTATTTTGGCCAACTCCAAGAGAGCTGTCATGTGCCTTTTTCTGAGGAGTGGCATCCATCTGGCCACTCTGCCATAAAGGCCTGATTGGTGGAGTGCTGCAGAGATGGTTGTCCTTCTGGAACTTTCTCCCATCTCCACAGAGGAACTCTGGAGCTCTGTCAGAGTGACCATCGGGTTCTATAGTCACCTGGTCAGGGACCAAGGCCCATCTCCCCCGATAGCTCAGTTTGGCTGGCCGGCTAACTCTAGGAAGAGTCTTGGTGGTTCCAAACTTCTTCCATTTAAGAATGATGGAGGCCACTGTGTTCTTGTGGTCCTTCAATACTGCAGACATTTTTTGGAACCCTTTTCCAGATTTGTCCCTCGACACCGTCCTGTCTCGCAGCTCTACGGACAATTCCTTCGGCCTCATGGCTTGATTTTTGCTTTGACATGCACTGTCAACAAAAGGACCTTATATAGACAGAAGTGTGCCTTTCCAAATCATGTCCAATCAATTTAATTTACCACAGGTGTACTCCAATCAAGTTGTAGAAACATATCAAGGACGATCAATGGAAACAGGATGCACATGAGTTTAATTTCGAGTCTCCTAGCAAAGGGTCTGAGTACTTATCTAAATAAGGTATTTCTGATGTCTAAAAATCTGTTTTCGCTTTGTCATTATGGGGTATTGTGTGTAGATTGATTCAATTATTTCACTCAATTTTAGAATAAGCCTATAATGTAATTATAGGGGGTCTGAATACTTTCCGAATGCACTGAATGTCGGCTATGTGTGACGTTTTAAATTAATGTAGTTCAGTCTTTGACTAATAATGTTCTATATTATGTCATGTTTCCATTGGACCCCAGGAAGAGTAGTTGCTGCTTTTGCAGCGGCTAATGGGGATCCTAATAAATACCAAATCCTAAGATCTAAAACTAAACTATTCCAGTTAGTAAAATTCACAATACACCCCTCCAAAGAAATGCTGGCTCCTTTTTCAGTTTAGCCCGCCATCCACACACAGACAGTTTCGGTCCCAGCCACAGGGCTCTATACAGAAACAAACAAATATTTCCCCATAGAACAAGCCTATCTACAGTATGACAGCAGTTACCAGCTACCAACAGCTGGCAGACATGTTAATTTGGTTACTTTAGCATGAATCCTTTGACTGAAGCCCTCCTTTCATTGTTGATAGCCGTGGAATGTGCCCCGCAGATTGAGGAGTAGATGTCAGATTTGCCCCTCTCATTCTCACAAATGTATCCCACTTTTTACGAAGTGTTTAATTTGCGTCGCAATAGAGGCATACTCACATTTGCATAGTAAGTGTTGCACCCTGCTACCACACAAAGCTTAGCCATCTTGATGAATAAATATGCAATTGCTAGCTAGCTCCATACCACTAACACACAAGTAGTTTTTTATTATTTTTACCCACAAGTATATGAAGGCTGAGCATGCATCTTGATTTCCTCACTGTGGCGCTGACCGCGGGGAGTTGTGGGATTGTTTCTGAAGTTAGAGCTGATTTTGAGAGAACCTCTTTAACCCAACTTTTAGAACAATATTACAGTATTATAAAAATTGATCTAAGAGTTTGTAATTTGGCAATGTTTTCTTGGGGGCCTCTTAAGTTATTGAGACAATTTCTTAATGACAGAAACACATATAATAGTAACTTAGAGAAATAGCTGCTACATGCCTTTTAATGTTTACTTTTATATATATATTTTGAATCTTACTTTCCCCACTAGAACAACAAAAAATACTTAAATACATGTAATTTTGTCCTAGAAACATTTATTTGAAATACTGTAGAAGTCCATTCATTCCTATGAAGGATTGCTTCTTCTGAGGAGTGCCAATATAGCTGACCGGTGGCTTCAAAGCTTCTCATTGGCCAATACATATCATTAGCAATCCAGGGATATATATGTAGCATTGGCATTGATGTCAACATATTGGTTTTATATGATACATGTATTTTCTATTTGTTTGCTAAATCTGCACCTAATAATACTGTATAGCTGTTTAGTGTCATTAGAAATTAAACTGTATTTCCATGTCCATCCAGGAAGGAGAAGAGGGGAGGGAAAAGACCCAGATGAATTTTCGGAGAGCGAGGAGGATGTCTCCTTAGCCACAGAGCTCCGTCTTGTCCTGATCGGAAAGACCGGATCAGGGAAGAGTGCCTCTGGGAACACCATCCTGGGCCGCAGGCACTTCCTGTCAGAGCTCAGCGCCAGCTCAGTCACCCAAGTCTGTGAACAAGGCAGCGCAGACCTGACTGAGGAGGAGGAGGAAGGACAAGGAGTCAGGAGGAAGAGGACGAGAGTGGTGGTGGTAGACATGCCAGGTTTTGGAGACACACGCTTCGATGCTGAGCAGACTCATTCTGAAATAGCCAAGTGTGTGGCACTGTCTGCCCCAGGCCCCCATGCATTCCTCCTGGTGATCCCACTGGGTCGCTACACTGAGGATGAGGACCGAGCCGTGAGGGACATGGTCCATATATTTGGGGAGGGTGCGATCCATGACCACACACTAGTCCTGTTCACTCGTGGTGATGATCTAGAAGGGAGGGGGATGGAGGGGTACCTCGGAGCCAGCGCCCCGGTGGAGCTGAAGGCCTTGATAGAGAGGTGTGGGGGCAGGTACCACGTCCTCAACAACAGAGACCCAAGTGACCTGCACCAGGTTGTAGGGCTGCTGGAGAAGGTGGAGAGGATTGTGGAAGAGAACAATGGAGGCTTCTACACCAACACCATGTTCAGAGAGGCTGAGGCTACCATCAGGGAGGAGCAGGAGAGGATGGTGAGAGAGAGAGGGGAGGGAGAAGGCAGTGATATGACGGACAGGGAGAACAAGATAGCTAAAAGGCGGAAGTGTGATCTAGAATGGAGTGGGAGTGGGTGGGATGAGAGGAGGGGGGCAGCTGTGGGAGTTTCAGGATTAAGGAAGAGAGACCTGGAGAGAGCAGGAGTAAATGAGGAGGGAAGGAAGGTGGAGAGGTGGACAGAAGAGAGGAAAGGAAGTGCTGTTAGCCTCCCGAGGGACAGAGGAGACAGGTGGGGGCAGTTGTTCAGGACCAGGCGGCGGGGCAGCGACAGGACCTTGAGCAGGAGGCAGTCTTTCCTCTCTGCCCTGGGGCAGTTCAGGAGGGAGGCCGCCCTTTCTGAGAAGGTCCTAGAGAGAGTGAAGATCCTGGTGGCTGCTGGAGCCACTGGCATGGTCGTGGGGGCAGTGTTCGGGGCGGCTGCCCCTCTAGCTGCAGCGGCGGGAGCTGCAGCCATGGGTAACACTGTGGGTTTTGCTGCTGGGCAACTGGCTGGGATGTCTGTGGCAGGCGGCACAGGGATGGGTAAAGCTGTGGGCGCCATAGTGGCAGCAGCCGCAGGGAAAACAGCCATGGCTCTCGGGGCAGCGACCGGAGGAGTGCTGGGGGGATCTGTGGGCGCCCTAGCTGGGGCAGAAGCTGCCAGTCCTAGGGCAGCTGCCTTAGATGCTCTAGGGCAGGTGAGCCTGATTGGGACTGCAGCAGTAGGAGTTGCAGCAGGGGTGGGGGGTGCCATGGGGGCAGGAGCGGCCCTGGGGGCTGCTCTGGAAGGTGCAGCTGTCAGCACAACTGCCCTGACAGGGGTGAGCACCGCAGCAGGGGCAGTAGGTGTGGCTAATGCTACTACAGTAGCAGCTGGGCAGCAAGCAGTGGCCACTGGGGGCAGTGTTGCAGCTGGAGCAGTTCAGTGTGCTGCCGCCGCTGTGGCTGTGAGTGGGCCAATGGTTCAGGCCGGTGGGGTGTGTAGATCTGCAGGGCAGGTTGTTTCTGGTGCCTGGGGCTCCATGGGAGCGACAGCGTGCATTATGACAGCGGTGGCAGAGATAGGCAAGGCTGCAGTGGGAATTGCCCTGGCAGGAGGGCTGGTGGTGAAGGTAGTGAAGGAGAGGGTCAGGAACAGCAACAGCTCAGCAGACGCCAACTACACAGAGAAGAAGTCCTATGAGATCTACTGGAACAAATAAAGGACAGTTAGGCCTGCAACACCACCAGACCACAGAAGAAAAAGACACTCTCAGGACCTTTCAACATGTGGATTCAGGTTCAATCATTAAGCAACTTATCTCAATTATCAATAAAAGCACGTTGCAAGTCTTTTTACTGGCAGTGGATGGTGTGATTTCCTCTATTCCCTGTTAATAAACTATAGCTCTTCTGCAGTGAAGTGTCTTCCCACAATATTACTGAACTATCGTTTTAGCTTTGTTCAAGCACTTATCGTGGTTATTTGAGCTTTTTGGTATGCACTTACACCATTTGTGTGATTACTTGTGATCCCATAGTTATTTTTAATTCATTATAGGATATGGTTTTCTACTGTATTCAGTCAAATGAGTAGTTTACTGTTTTAATGAAAGACATGCAGATTTTCATAAATCCACAGATATAATCTACGACTTTTTAGTCGGGTCCAGTATTACAAAACATTATTTTTAGCTCTTATTCACAACTGAAATGATGTACTGTATAACACACATTTCACATTGTGTTCAGTTGCAGTGTTGTGGCTTTTTGAAGGGGAAAGAATTGAAATGCGTAATAAAATGAAATCTGATAAAAATGTCCTTGTCATTTTCTCTTTTATACAGATCAACATTAATATTGAGTGCACAGAATAAATGTTAATTAATGCAAGGATGTGGAATTTAAGAAATAGTATATCACCCTCAGCTCAGTTGACAAATCAGGGAATTAGACTTTAGGCACACACACAGAAGTGACTGTTTAGTAACAGTATTGAATCAAATCAAATGTTATTTGTCACATGTGCCAAATACAACAGGTAGACCTTACAGTGAAATGCAAGCCCTTAACCAATAAAGCAGTTATAAGAAAAATAGCTAAAAAATAAAATAAATAAAAGTTACAAATAATTAAAGAGCAGCAGTAAAATAACAATAGTGAGGCTATATACAGAGGGTAGCGGTACAGAGTAAATGTGTTATTATGCTTGAGGTCAGTTTCATACTAACAACTGGATTTTTTTCACACTAACATGAGAATATTCATTTGTAATTAGTGAACGTTTAAATTATTATTGTGTAATTCATATCCTGATGGTAGGAGTAACATCTGGGGATAGCCAGAACATGAATAATGTTGTTCAGATGGGGCGGGCTCATATATAAAGTCAAATATCATTAAATATTTGTTAGGGTGAATCTCTTTGGATAGGCTCTTTTTTAAAATAAATTATTGGGCGGAGTCAATGCATATTTCAAGAAAGCTTCTGATCGTTGACGTACTATCAGGCCACGGTAAAGGTGACATTTCTATTGGACAATGGTGCCTGGTCTCACGACAACAACAGCCAGGATTAAGCCAATCACGAGTCGTCCTGGTTCACAAACGCTGTTTGTAAAATGACGTAAGTAGTGGAAAACAAGATGGCGACGTCTAAATTGTAAATGAGTTTATCTAAGTAGAAATCGGCCACTCTGGGGCATTGTTGAGGTGTTACCTGTCCTCTGATAGTTTAATAAACTTAGAGCTAAGATAACGTCACCTTATGCGTTGTTAACGCTTCAAAGATCTCTGGACATCCTGGTTCTTTCCTTCAGCAACCTCCGGTTAAAGCTGGGGAGGCGAAGTTCTGAATTTCATTATGGACAGTAACGTTAGTGGGGAGTATATCTCGACCATGGAAAATATGGATCCGACTTTGTCAGAACTAGGGGACGAATTTACGCTGGGAGACATCGATGGTGAGTTACTATTTATGTCATAATTGATAAGAGAATATGGAATTTTGTGTGTGTTTGTCCACGAAAGTTTGTGTCCTATTTCCGCTTTCTGACAGTATGTCGTGTCTTCGTCGCGGTATGGCCGGGAGTCTGGTGATTTGTATCATGTGTCAAGCAAACTCGCTTGTACATATAGGTATTGCAATCGCATTTTACATCAGTGAAGATTAAGGCATATTTAAAGGGGTGGTTGGCCTACAGCACAGTGGTCATGCAACAGTTTAGTGTGTGCGTGGGAATTAACAACTCCTCAAATGTAACTGAGTGTGACTCAACTGTGAGCTGTGTCATTCAATTACCTGTAGGCAAAAAGTTACTTGTACTTTCCCAATGGCTTATTAGCCTAGTTTTACTTGCTTCCTATTTATCTATGTTCTTTACATTTTGTTCTGAGATGTTTTTTTTGTCATGCTTGTCTACCTCTTTCCTGGCTGTCATACCATTGAGGGTTTGTTCATCAATAATGGAGAAAAAAGTGACTCACAATGTGTATTCATAACTGGCCCATCAGTAATACCCCTTCTGTTTTTATGACGGGGAGACATGTCCGCTTCACCCTGCTCATTCATAGACTCAGCACATTGACTCTATGGGGATAACATCACTGTTCCCATCTTATCAAAACAGCAGTTTTACCCTTGGCACACTGTGAAAGGATGGAGCTTTGTGTTACTGGTATCGTCCCGACCCTACTATCTAGAATTTTCTCCCCACAATTCCGAATGCAATAGCTGCTCTGGTTACATAACCTATTTTCTCTTTAGTCCTTAGTGTCACAATTGTCTAGGGGCTTGGGGCTCTGTTTTGTTTTGTGCCTCTGAAAGCCAACCCCCTGTGGAGCCCGATGAAGCAGACAATTCCAATGAATGATTAATATTAGACAAGACACTTATTCATTTTTTCCCGAGCCTTTTCGAATGTGAGATGGGCCCTATAAGCCATTTCTTCATCAATCGACCCATAACCTCTACAGTAATGTATTATTTATTTATTAAACTTGTATTTTTTTTCAGGGGAGCCCAATTTGAGACCAGGGTCTCATTCCCAATGGTGCCCTGAAAACAAACTACTCACATGATAATTCAATGCTAGTAGATACCCATAGACTTCAAGTCATTACTACCAAATTGGGTGCAACCTTGTATCAGAGCATTTCGTGTTATTCTATACGTAAATCCGAGTGATAACCATTTAGTATTATAGGATAATGCCATAAGGAAGAAATAGGCTATTTCGGTTTAAGGTCTAATCTTTATTCCACACTAATAAATAGTATGATTATTTATGATGTTATGCTACATTTTGTTATATTACATTAGAATCCCAATGGAATAGTTGTTGTACAATATTGTAGGACGTATTGTATTGCACCAGTATGCCTTTACCGGTTTGGTATGATATATTACTTTAGAATACTGGTATAATGGTTGTACAGTATCATACATTTTCAACAACAGATTGGTCGTACAGTATCCAATGTTTTGAATGCACCCGTAAATGGCATTCTGCTCCCGTAGAATGCTGTTCATCGACTACAGCTCAGCATTTAACACCATACTACCCTCCAAACTCGTCATCAAGCTCTGTGCAACTGGGTACTGGACTTCCTGACGGGCTGTCCCCAGGTGGTGAGAGTAGGTAACAACATCTCCACCCCGCTGATCTTCAACACTGGGGCTCCACAAGGATGCATTCTGAGCCCTCTCCTGTACTCCCTGTTCACCCACGACTGCGTGGCCATGCACGCCTCCAACTCAATCATCAAGTTTGCGGACGACACTACAGTGGTAGGCTTGATTACCAACAATGACGAGACGGCCTACAGGGAGGAGGTGAGGGCCCTCGGAGTGTGGTGTCAGGAAAATAACCTCACACTCAACGTCAACAAAACAAAGGAGTTGATCGTGGACTTCAGGAAACAGCAGAGGGAACTCACACTCACAAACTGTTACAGATGCACAATCGAGAGCATCCTGTCGGGCTGTTTCACCGCCTGCTACGGCAACTTCTCTGCCCACAACCGTAAGGCTCTCCAGAGGGTAGTGAGGTCTGCACAACGCATCACCGGGGACAAACTACCTGCCCTCCAGGACACCTACACCATCCGATGTCACAGGAAGGTCATAAAGATCATCAAGGACATCAACCACCCGAGCCACTGCCTGTTCACCCTGCTATCATCCAGAAGGCGAGGTCAGTACAGGTGCATCAAAGCTGGGACCGAGAGACTGAAAAACAGCTTCTATCTCAAGGCCATCAGACTGTTAAACAGCCACCACTAACATTGAGTGGCTGCAGCCAACATACTGACTCAACTCCAGCCATTTTAATAATGGAAATTGATGTAAAAAATGTATCACTAGCCACTTTAAACAATGCAACTTAATATAATGTTTACATACCCTACATTATTCATCTCATATGTATGTACTGTACTTGATACCATCTACTGATTCTTGCCTATGCCGTTCTGTACCATCACTCATTCATATATCATTATATACATATTCTTTATCCCTTTACACTTGTGTGTGTGTATAAGGTAGCAGTTGTGGAATTGTTAGGTTAGATTACTCATTGGTTACTACTGCATTGTCGGACCTAGAAGCACAAGCATTTCGCTACACTCGCATTAACATCTGCTAACCATGTGACCAATACAATGTGATTTGATTTGAAATGCTCTGACCAACTCAATATTGCTGTGACCGCATTTAATATAACAATGCATGATCTAACTTCCTTCATACTGGACACAAAGACATGCACATGGTATCAATGAGTTCACCTGACTCTGGGGAAGTAGGTAAAAGTAATCATTGCCAAAATCCTGAAGTATCCCTTTAACAGAAGTGAGATGTTGTGCAGAATAGTTTTGTAAACTAAAAGGAGAAATTAAGTGAATTGCAGGAATTGAGCTCCAGCTGACCTTCTGATAAAGGATGCAGTGATATTAAACCTGTCACCTGTGATAAAGCGAAGCAGGCTATGGTACACTGCACCCAAGGGTTTTAGAGTTGTGGCTGCTGCGTTCTGATAAATGGTGTCCATTTACGATGCATTTATTGGCCTAGGTGTCTAGCCTTTATCGCAAGTGTGAGTTCAAGGTTGCAGCCCCTCATTGATAAAAGTGTGAATATTCTTTAACCCTGATTCTTCTAGCAACGTTGTCTATACATAGGTCCCTACAGGACACTTTTTTTCCTCCTGTCACAGTGGAATCTATAAGACCATGCCAATGTCCTTTGAAGCCCTGGACATGCTTTCTGTATACGGTGACATGTCTTAGATGTTGTCATTAGAGAAGGGATTTTGGCAGTATTTCTAACAGCAGCAGTTATAAACTGGATAAAATGATTTTGCCAAATGTAAAGCTGTCATTTGAGTAATGAGAAACTCTTCCCATTGATTACAGGCCTGTTATGCACCCCAGACAATGGTAAACCACATGAGAACATTTAGCCTACCTCTGGATTTGAGAGATGGCAAGCCAGCATGGTTGTGACGTTGTGGTCTTACGATAAATGGACGAGTTAAACACACCCTGCAGTAGACGACTTTAGAAACCGTTTCAACATGTAGGCTACTCTCATTTCTTGCAATACCGGTTTGAAACTACTAGTTTTCTTTAGCATATGTAACTCCACAGCTCTTTTCAGTACTGCTGTTCACAATCAAGACCTACTCCACCAGTAGCTGAAGTAATGTTCTTACCAGGATGCTCTTTTACCTCGTTCTCAGGGCATCTGTACTGGATTACCATGTCATTTGTCAGGGCTAGTCGTTGGAAGTCTTTCCTATAAGCACTAGCTGGCTGGCGCGCTCTTCCTTGACTCTGTGCCGGAACAGTAGCAGTGTATCAAACCAAGGCCACTACTCCATAAACCTCTTAATTCCTTCAGTGACCTTGCCCTGGCAGTAAACAGCATTGTCACTGTTGTAAGTCTCTTCTAGAGGTCACTGTGGATTCTCCTCTTTCCTGTGATCTCTTCACTCAAGGCCAATTTCTAATGCAGGTTAATAATCTTCAGTGCCTTCAAAGTATTCACACCCCTTGACTTTTTCCACAGTTTGTTTTTTATAACAGCCTGAATTTAAAATGTCACTGGCCTACACACAATACCCCATAATGTCAAAGTGGAATTATGTTGTTGTTTTTTAAGCTGAAATGTCTTCAGTAAATAAGTATTCAACCCTTTGTTATGGTAAGCCTAAATAAGTTCAGGAGTAAAATATCTGCTTAACAAATCACATACTTTTTAATCGACTGTGCAATAATAGTGTTTAACATGATTTTTGAACGACTACCTCATCTCTGTACACCACAAACAGAATTTTCTGTAAGGTCCCTCAGTTGAGCAGTGAATTTCAAACACCAATTCAACCACAAAGACCAGGGAGGTTTTCCAATGCCTTGCGAAGGACAGCTATTGGTATACATTTAAAAAAAAGACCCTTTGAGCATGGTGAAATTCTAATTACACTTTAATTGAGGCCAATGGTGACTTTAAAACAGTTGAATGTCTGATAGGAGAACACTGAGCATGAATCAACAACCGTAGTTACTTCACAATACCAACCTAAATGACAGTGTAAGAAGTCTGTACATCACTGAGTACCATTCTTCATATTTTCAAGCATGGTGGTGGCTGCATCATGTTATGGGTATGCTTGTCATTGGCAATGACTAAACACAATGGAGCTAAGCACAGGCAAAATCCTAGAGGAAAAACAGGTTCAGTCTGCTTTCCAACAGACACTAGGAGACATTCACCTTTCAGCAGGACAATAACCTGAAACACAAGGATCACTCACATAAGAGGACAAAACTGAAAAAATGTCAGATGAAACTGCAGTTCCTCACAATAAAATGACAAATCTTAATAAAGATTGTTACAATTTAAAACTATACGACATTAAAGAAATCATTTTGGGCAGTGGTAGGAACTCCAGGTCCAATTCATTAAGGCCTTTGAAGCCGTTAGAAAAGTCCAGAGTTGTGCATCTGCCCTTGTGACAGGTTGTACGGCCCAGTACATCACTGGGGCCAAGCTTCCTGACATCCAGGACCTAATATACTAGGCAGTGTCAGAGGAAGGCCCAAAAAATGGTCTGACTCCAGTCACCCAAGTCATAGACTGTTCTCTCTGCTACCGCACGGCAAGCGGCCAAGTCTGGGACCAAAAGGCTTCTTAACAGCTTCTACCCCCAAGCCATAAGGCTGCTGAACAACTAATCAAATGGCCACCCGGGCTATTTACATTTACAATATCTTAACTCTCTATTTCTTGAACTACATTGTTGGTTAAGAGCTTGTAAGTAAGCGTTTCACGGTAAGGTCTACACCTGCTGTATTCGGCGCAAGTGACAAATAATATTTGATTTGACTGCAACAATGAAGCCCTACCTCCATTAGAGGGCCATATTAACAAATGGATTGTGTCTAATAAGCCAATTGTATGCTAACTATGTAAAGTCAAATTTGTTGTCTATTCAATCAATTGCCACTGCACATGATTTTATGGCTAAGAATAAAGTGCATTTTTAGCTCACCCACAACCAGAGACTCATGAACCCCTTGAATTATTCTCTCTCCTCAGAGATGCTCCAGTTCGTCAGCAACCAGGTGGGGGACTTCCCCGACCTCTTTGAGGACCAGATGTCCTCTGCAGGCTCCCTACAGAACGGTGCTGGGGCCACCCCACGCCCACCCCCTCAAGCCCCACAGACACCCCAGACCACTACCACAGTTTACCAGCACAGCAACGTGACCCTCACCCCCACCCAAACACTGGCCCAACAGTCCCTGCCCCTCACCCCACCACAGACCCCAGTCCAGACGTTCTCTTCAGGGCAGCATCAGATCCGCGCCCCTCCCCTGCTCCAGCCCCGGCCCCAGATGCAGGCCATCCAGCCCCAGCCCCAGATGCAGGCCACCCAGCCCCAGCCCCAGATGCAGGCCACCCAGCCCCAGATGCAGGCCACCCAGCCCCAGATGCAGGCCATCCAGCCCCAGCCCCAAATGCAGGCCATCCAGCCCCAAATGCAGGCCATCCAGCCCCAGATGCAGGCCATCCAGCCCCAGATGCAGGCCATCCAGCCCCAGATGCAGGCCATCCAGCCCCAGATACAGGCCATCCAGCCCCAGATGCAGGCCATCCAGCCCCAGATGCAGGCCATCCAGCCCCAGATGCAGGCCATCCAGCCCCAGCAGCAACCCACCATCCAGGTCCACAGCCAGAGCATCCCCATGCAGGCGCATAGCTTCCCTGTGCACACCCTGGTCCAGACCCACAACCAGGCTCTGCCCATCCAGTCCCAGGCCCAGACGGTGATGATCACATCTAGCGGTGGCCAGTCCCGCTTCATCCAGAACCCTGTCATCTGCCACCAGAGTCCCACTACAAGCTTCCAAGGTTAGAGCAACTTTTTATTTTTCTTACATTGAAAAGATTTGTTCACTGGGAATCTGTGGTTATTCATTAGAAATGCACTTAAAGATGGTTATCATGTGAAATTATTCAGAGTCCTACATGCTTTTCTATATGAATGGTGCTCTTTGACAATGTATCCATACTACATACCTCTCTTTTTTTTTCACAGTCCTCCAACCGCAGATGCAGAGCATAATGACATCACCACAGGTTCAACCCATGACCATCCAGCACCAGAGACTACTGCAGACTGGCCAGACCATCCAGACTCTCTCTACAGCACCTACAGTCCACACCATGCAACAGCAGGTTCAACAGCTACCCGTGAGTATCAAGCTTCATACTTTACAATGTTTGAGTTCCTAATCAAAACTAGTTGCGTCCAATCTTTATAAAGTCTCTCTAAATACGTGCAGATCCTAGCATGGTGTAACCATAGACCTTGTGTTGTGTATGGCATCACTGGTTGGAACTGATCCAGTGTCCCTGGTCTCTCTCAGCTTCTGGTCCACCAGCCTCAGATTCTGAAGACAGAGAATCTGGTTCTGACCACCCTGAAGCCTGATGGGACACAGGTTCTGTCCACCATGCAGAACCCTGGGATCACCACCTTAACCCATCCTATCCAGACACAGACTCTACAGGTACCGGTAGGTCTCTATACTATCTGTCTGCTTCGCCCTCTCCTGTTCTTTTCTCTCTGTTCAGGGTCTAATGGGGACGGTCACATAGACCCAGATTAAACCGGAACTTGGACTGAAAAGTACTTTAGATGATATAAAGATGACCAGAGAATTCAATTGAATATGCTTCTCTGCTCTGTCCCCCTTGGTATCTTATCTATGTCATATGTCACCACTGACTTTTACCTTAACTCTTCCCTCAGACTCTGATGGGCAGTAACATCCTGACCACTGTGCCTGTCATGATGGGAGGCGGAGACAAGCTGCCCATCAAACAGCTGTCGTCAGGCACCTCCCACTGTGTAGGTGGGAACAGGCAGGTGATGGACCACGGGATGGTGATGGGTCCAGGGGGGGTGATGAAGGAGGGGGAGAGGAGAACCACCCACAACATTATCGAGAAGAGGTATCGCTCCTCCATCAATGACAAGATCCTGGAGCTGAGGGACCTGGTCATGGGTGGCGACGCCAAGGTCAGGAAAACCAAGTGATACAATAATCCAATATTGACTATCTTTGACCTTACAGGAACAGTGGGTTTAGTTTTATTTTGTGGTCTAAGTCCAATAGAAACTTAGAGGAGCATGCTAGAATAATTTGAATGTTTCACAGGTGTCAAACTTAATTAGGCTATAAAACCACAGATTCTTGGTATTTCCTAGAGTACATGGAAGTCAGAGGAATGGAGTTGTACGTATAGGGCACTCTCACCAAATGTACACTGACACATTGCTAATGTGTTTGTACGCAGATGCACAAGTCGGGAGTGCTGAGGAAAGCCATCGACTACATCAAATACCTGCAGCAGGTCAACCACAAACTACGGCAGGAGAACCTGGCCCTCAAGATGAACAGCAAGAACAGTAAGTCCCCCATTTATTACTAGTTAATCCATCACAACTTCAGTTCATGATAATGCATTGGGCTCTCTCCCACTTCCGCTCTGTCAGAGTCAGTGGTGCTGTCTGATGATGTGGAGATGAAACCAGAGATGCTGATGATGTCACCTCCAGCATCAGAGTCTGGTTCAGGATCTCCCCGTGAGTTCTCTCCATACTGCATCGACTCTGAGCCTGGCAGTCCCTTACTGGACCATGAGCAGGTACTGTGATGATGATAGCCAAGGAACTGTCATGTTTTTGTTGTTGTGTGGAAATTGTTTGGATTGAATGTTGCGAAGGTTGAACACTTACATAGTAGTTGAACTATTCTCTCTCGCTCTCTCCTCTCAGGTGAAGAGTGAGCCTGGCTCACCCTCTTCCGTGGGTGTGATGGATCGCTCTCGTCTCCTCCTCTGCGCCCTCACCTTCTTCTGCCTCTCCCTCAACCCCCTGCCCTCTCTCCTGGGATCTGAGGCCCAGAGCAGCTCTGGCTTGACCTCTGCACACAGAGCCTCCAGGGCACTGTTCTCATTACCCAGCCAGACCCACAACTTTGGTCAGCCCCTTAGTTGACCCTTACACTGACCATACAAGTCCTATTGCATTCACGATAGGTTATTATAGTCAAAGTCATTATTATTCTTAACAGTAAGAGTTCCCGGTTGGGAGTTGTTTTGAGGATGTATTGGACTATATGTATCTTATACTGACTCCTCCCTCTTTCCCACAGCGACCTGGCTTTGGTGCCTGTTGCCATGGTTGACTGTGTGGATGTTGAGCGGTGTTGGGGCAGTGTGGGGCTGTGTTAGGGTCCTCTACCTCTGGGAGCCTGTCACCCCCCTCCACTCGCCCAAATCCGTCTCCTTCTGGAGGCAGCGTAAACAAGCAGACCTACATCTCAACAGAGTGAGTTCACATCCCTTTATGTCTGAAGGATTTTCCCATACTTACTGTTTTTCTCTATACCTGTGTTTGAGTATCTCCTTTAACTGGTGCCCTGATTGGGTAAAACCATCTCTCTGTGTCTATAGGTACATGAATGCCAAGTTCCATAAGTATTCTTATAGATTTTCCCACCTCTCCACTCCTACAGGGTGACTATACAGCAGCTATGGCCAGTTTGAAAACCTGCCTGTCAGTCTTGACCAGAGCCCTGCCCACCACCAGTTGGGACCTCCTCTTCTCACTCTCCTGGAACCTGATTCGCTACTGTCTGCATCACCCCACCCCTCTGGGCTGGCTGGTTCGCCAGGTTGGTGGGAAGCACAAGGGGGAGGAGTCCAAGACCAGCTCCCGGGACGCAGCTTTGGTCTACCATAGGCTGAGCCAGCTGCAGCTCACAGGTGACTACACTGAATAGTCTAGAACGTTGAGCCTAGGTCCGTATCATTAGTCATTGTAAACACGATAACATAACACAGTAGTACCCCATCCTCTGTCTGGAACTACTCTCTCTCTCTGTGTGTAGGGAAGCTTCCCCAGCGCAGTGGCCTGTGGGCTCTGTCTCTGTCTATGAGTGCCGTCAACCTCAGTGAGAGCGCCCAAAGCAAGATGGCCCCTGCCCAGCAGGCCCAGATCTATGTCACCGCGGCAACAGCTCTGCGCACTGTACTGGGCCACCACCTTTCCTGCCTGCCTGTGAGTGTCTCAGGGCATCCCTCCATCCTCCATTACTAACCCTCCACATCCCTCCATTACTGCTATGGTAATGATATCTCTGATACTATCCACTCACTGTCATCTTTCCCCACATGTCTGTGTCCCAGGGTTACCTGTTGAGCTGTGCTGAGGGTGTGGCCAGCCAATCAGACTCCAAGCCCATCCCTGACTGTCTGCACTGGCTCTTCACCCCATTGGGCAGGCAGTTCTTCCTCAGCTGTGATTGGTCTGTGAAGTCTGAGAGCAGAGAGGGCGTGTACACCTCCCAGAGAGACCCAGGTATGAACAATAAAGTCGATGGAAGAGCTAATAGTGTATACAGAAATGCCCTCATGCAACAATTAGGCCTTTTAATTATCTTTCATTCCCTCCTTCTTTCTCTCTCTTCCTTTAGCTGACCCCATCGCCCAGCTGCATCGTTGTTTCTGTGAGAAGCTGCTGGAGAGAGCTGTGCACTCCCTCATCCAGCCCCACACTGACAGGGAGGCAGGCAAGCCCAAGAACGACTCGGGGTAAGGCCAGGATCCTCGGTGCCCAGTCACTTTCCTGTTTACCTATGCAAATTGTTTACTTTACTTTGTTTACTTTTCTTCACTCTCACTCGGTCTCTCAGGGAGTTCTCCAGTGCCTTGGAGTTTCTCCACCTATTGAACAGCTGCACAGAGGAGTCCTCTTCTCCTCCCTTCCCAGCCCCACCTAATCACACCACCATGCCAGGTACTGGAATGCACACGTTAGTGTGAACCACACCATGCTCTGTGTGGGACAGATTTCTTTACAGATTTCTCCCATCCTTGTTTCCTACGAGATGATCTGATGCTGTGAATGTGTATAGCTTTTTTTTCATTCTCATATGTATCTTGAACACTAAAGATAAACTCTTTATGATTAACATAATTGACTTATTCAATATAACATGTGAACAATTTTTGCTAGACCCCTTGATGCCACAGTTGAAGTCTAATGTTGTCATGTAATCTCTTATCTGCTTAGTGGCAGACCCAGTGAGTCGCTGGTGGGCATTGGTCCTAAAGGCTGCTGCCCATTGGCTGCAAGGAGATGATGTCGCTGTGAGGTCACTGCTGGCAGAGGCAGAGCGCATGCCCAGAGCTCTCCATACCCTCGAGTCAGTATACTCTGTTTATGTTGTGTGTGTTTTTTATTAGTCGTATGTACAGGATATACCTGGTATACACAGTCCAAAGAAATTGTTACCTGCAGGTTCCTTCTGGACAATACAACAACAACAATAAGAAATAAGAAAAGATAAGAACAGGAACGTAAAGTAAATGGCTCAGTAGAATAAAATAAACATTTTAGTATAATACATGAAGGTACAATTTAGTCCAATATTTATACATGTTTTGGGGAAGGGAGGATTGGGGGGCAAGTGTTTAATTTGTGGAGTATTTAGTCATCTTTAATAAGAGTCTGGTAACATCAGTTGTGTGCTAAGGTGTGGAGTATAAGAGCAGGTGGTCTCTGAGCCTGTTGGTATCAGACCTCATGCTCTAATACCGTCTGCCTGACAGTAACGTAGTGAACAGCTCGTGGCTGGAGTATGTGGGGTCCTTGATGGTGTTGCGGGTCTTCTTCATGCACCGTTTTCAGTAGGTGTCTTGGAAGTGTGGGAGCATGGTCCCAGTGATGTGTATGTAAATGACATTAGAAGCATTGCCATAATCCTATGTTGTTTTCCCTGTCGTCCTGCAGTCATCCGTTGCCCAAGGCTGTGCTGCTGCTGTGTAAGGCGGTGCAGATGAGCCTGTCTCCTCTGAAGGGAGAGGGGGCGGTGGCCTGTCTGTCTCACTGCGACAGGGCCAGCAGCTACCTGTGCACCAGCATCTCTGTTCCCCTGTCCGCCCAGTCTGGAAACGGGCTCAACAAGGTACTCTCCCAAAATGCGGGTGTTTAGGATGCAAGTGAATATATACACTCTCTGTGATTTTCTAGTTGAACCAACTCTAACCTTTGTGTATATACATGTAATGGAGCTTGGTTGATTCACAGTGTTCGTTGGTCATATTACACACACACACCATGAACAAACATATACTGCACACGGTGACCGTTGCATGGGTGCTCGTTTGACTCACAAATGCACCGGTACAAGCTGACTCTAGCTATAGTAGAAGTTTGTGTGTGTGGTAGGGGGTGGCTGTAGTGCATTGTAGTTGCATTGCATGTTCCTGCAGCCCAGTGCAATGTGTCTGCAGTGCAGTACAGGGGCCTCCCAAATCTGCAGGCACCTGCAACACACCATATCCAGGTCGAGACACTGCTTACAGTGCATGTACTGTCCCATATGACTCTCTCTTAGTTTCCATAACTCATTGTGTAGTCATTTATTACGTAGTTCAACACTTCCCCTTCCCCCCCCCCCCCTTCCTCTGCCTTCCTGTTGTCTTTCCTATACCAAGGGGGTGGAGCTCCTGGTTTGTGACCTCTTGCTGACCCTCAGGACCAGCCTATGGCAAAGAGGAAGCAGCAGCAATGGGGAGCCAGGCCCTGCCCCTGGCTCCCAATTGGCTGGATTCCAGCGGGACCTGAGTTCATTGCGAAGGCTGGGCCATTGCTACAGACAGGCACAACACAAGGTAACTAGGGCTTCAGACCTGCTGAATTATTCATGGGTAATTCATGGCTATCTGTGGTGTAATTACGTATGTTCCCCCTCTTGTCCTCTCCCAGGTGTTCCTGCATGAGACCACAGTGAGGCTGATGGCTGGAGCCAGTCCCACCCGCACACACCAGCTACTGGAGCACAGCCTCCGACGCAGGACCAACAACCCTGGGTACACCACGGGTAAGGACACCCACACTTCAATTATTATCATGAATGATACCATTTGAAGTTGATATCAAATGTGTTTTTGATGTCAAATTAACACATGTAGTGCTTTCCTCACAAATGTACTGACCTTTTTCCTCCTTCCCTCTTCTCCTCCTCCGCCCTGCAGCAGAGGGTGACTGTGTTCTGGGTGAGCGTGAAAGGGCTCATGCCATCCTGCTGGCGTGCCGCCACCTACCCTTACCCCTGCTGACCCCACCAGGGCACCGTGCCCGCCTGCTGGCCGAGGCCAAGCGCACCCTTGAGCGTGTGGGCGACCGCCGCTCCGTACATGACTGCCAGCAGATCCTGCTCCGCCTCAGCGGGGGCACCACCATCGCGGCCTCCTGATGATTCCCCCCTCAGACAGATCTCAGATCAGTTAGACCCACACACGTTAACGCTGACTTGTGATCTACTCACTCAGAGTACTGATCAGTGGTCAGTGATAAGTTATTCTCCACCACATATTAGAAATTAGCCCACTTATACAGATCCCAGAACAGTCACATAGCCCTACAGACATATCACTGATAAATTACTAGTCAGCCATTTCCACACAGCATCTAATTGTCAACTACGCAAACAGTCGTATTTCATGGACATATCACAGTACAGGAGAGACACCAAAAGGGACCTTCAATCTTCACACTGCCAGCCTGAACATTGACTACTGTTAACGTTCTGGCAGTGTCATATTTACTCTCACACACGCCTAACACACCCCCATATCCTCACAGAAGGTGATTGTATATATTGCAGTCCATACACTGCACATAGTTTCTCACATGCTCACTGGTATAATGCTAACACTGTAACGTTGCTAACACTGCTTAGCGTAGAGAGAATCTGCTTATAGGCCCCAAAGGGAAAAAGGACCAAAATGGCTGCCATTGGGTCTCATCCACATACAATTCAGTCTCTCTCTTTGCTTGGCTAATTAGCCAACAGTTATTTTGAGTTGTGCCCTGCGATGAATGGACCTTCATCCACAAGAGGTTGTGCTCGTCGTGTCTGAAGCTTTATGACAGAGCTGTAATGTCACAGGTAGGGCTGCACATGCACTGGCATTCCACAAGTTCTAAAATGTCATGTGCGTTCAAGCTTCGCAATGATACATTTAAAATGTATGTATTTTTGACAGCCCAATACAATAGTTCAACGCAAGGAGACCGACTGTGGCTTCAGTGCATTCTAGCTTTGATAGTCACCCTCTAGCCTCTACTGTACAATGCAAAATAACTTGCTTCGCACAGTACAGTGCAGAGTAGTATCTATTTATATCTACCTCATTGACTGTACAATGCCAGTGTACTCAAGCGCAATATACTGTAGTACCACACCAGTTGGCATGGTGACAGTTGACAGTAGTCGTACAGTACACAGAGCAGCTTTATTTAGACTCAGCAGTGCAGTGCAATATTAATGGGCCAGCACTGTAAAAGTGCCATTTGTTTTACAATAAGAAAACAGGTTCATGGATTGGAGAGTCAACGTAAATGGAAAATCAAAGCCCAATTCTTTATACAAGTTTTATAATCATACATACATTGTCAGTCAGTCGCATACACAGTATCACAGTCATGATTGTATATAGATTGTACATTCTGTAGCCATGTAGAGACAGCAGTCTTGAATAGAATGAAGCAGGATGTTCTTATGTATGTGAGGGGGGAGAATAATGGGTAGAAAGAAGGTATCATCAACTCTGTAGGAAGGTTAAATGGTTTGTGTATTGGCCACCAGCCAGGGGCCGGAGTGAGTTGACTATGTTATTGACCAAACAGTTCGGTCACTGTCACGAAGGTTGATTCTGACCAATCTGATTGGGAAGCTCTCAAGCATAATGGCCTTGATGTAGTTAACAATTATTTTATGTTTTCAGTGTCAGAGCTATCCTCGTGGAATCTGTCCAATTGCTTTTAATTTTATTGTCTGTTGGCTAGACTTTTGTTACTTGTCATTCTCATCTTTGTGTTCTGATTTTCTTATTTAATGGCTGTAATATTATACATGCTCAGTTAAAAAAAAATTTTTTAGCAATCTTGTTTTATATTGTCAAGGCAACCTAGGGATATAAACTGTTGGAGTGTGAAGGAGTGACTTTTTATTTTTATTTTTAAATGAGGATAATGGAGTTATCCTAATATTTTATGCAGGAAGTACTGTTGTCCATCAAGACATTAGTATGGCAGTTTTTATAGGGCATCATTATTTGGCACATTGTGGTATTTTTGACATGAACTCCAATGCACAGAAATGTGTTAATACACTTTACCCTAATATGAGAAAGACCGACTGTATGTCTTCCAGTTCAACCCAGCCGTATTCACCGCTGTATGGTGTCAATTTACCCAACCAGTTCCCTTGTATCTGTGCTGTTATTTCAGATTGAATTCATCAGACTGGTTAGTGTGGTCTAGTAAGTGCTGCACAACCAACCATCTGCAGTGAATGGACATACTACGATTTATAATGTTATCTCATCTCATGTTTTCTCCTCTATGTATTGTTTTTTGGATTTGTTTTAATAAAAGATGAATGTGGACAGCATGTTTGTTTGTGTCTTATTTTTAAGTTGCTATAAATGCCAAGTTGCTATAAATGCCAAGCAGTAGGGATGCTACAGTAAAAATGTTTATTTTTTAATTTTTTTTAGACAGAACACTCTTAAAGCAATGTTAGTGGTCTGCATTACGCTCACACACTCATCTTGATCCTTATTAGGTGTTTCACTGGAGCTAGCGACTGGGCTGGTCAACAACTACACTGGTACTGTTTATCCACCTGAAGGCGGGGGAAGAAGACCACCCACACATTACTATACTAGTCTCTATTCCTACTTTCTTGGCTAGTTGCTGGTTCTTTCTCTCTGCCCCTCGGCTCTCTTCCTCAGTCCCTGGCCTTATTATTGAACTCATGATGTACAGTGGGGCAAAAAAGTATTTAGTCAGCCACCAATTGTGCATGTTCTCCCACTTAAAAAGATGAGAGGCCTGTAATTTTCATCATAGGTACACTTCAACTATGACAGACAAAATGAGAAAAAAAAAACATTGCAGGATTTTTAATGAATTTATTTGCAAATTATGGTGGAAAATAAGTATTTGGTCAAAAGTTCCTCAATACTTTGTTATATACCCTTCGTTGGCAATGACAGAGGTCAAACGTTTTCTGTAGGTCTTCACAAGGTTTTCACACACTGTTGCTGGTATTTTGGCCCATTCCTCCATGCAGATCTCCTCTAGAGCAGTGATGTTTTGGGGCTGTTGCTGGGCAACACAGACTTTCAACTCCCTCCAAAGATTTTCTATGGGGTTGAGATCTGGAGACTGGCTAGCCCACTCCAGGACCTTGAAATGCTTCTTACGAAGCCACTCCTTCGTTGCCCGGGCGGTGTGTTTGGGACCATTGTCATGCTGAAAGACCCAGCCACGTTTCATCTTCAATGCCCTTGCTGATGGAAGGGGGTTTTCACTCAAAATCTCACGATACATGGCCCCATTCATTCTTTCCTTTACACGGATGAGTCGTCCTGGTCCCTTTGCAGAAAAACAGCCCCAAAGCATGATGTTTTCACCCCTATGATTCACAGTAGGTATGGTGTTCTTTGGATGCAACTCAGCATTCTTTGTCCTCAAGTTTTTACCAAAAAGTTATATTTTGGTTTCATCTGACCATATGACATTCTCCCAATCTTCTTTTGGATCATCCAAATGCTCTCTAGCAAATTTCAGACGGACCTGAACATGTACTGGCTTAAGCAGGGGGACACGTCTGGCACTGCAGGATTTGAGTCCCTGGCGACGTAGTGTGTTACTGATGGTAGGCTTTGTTACTTTGGTCCCAGCTCTCTGCAGGTCATTCACTAGGTCCCCCCGTGTGGTTCTGGGATTTTTGCTCACTGTTCTTGTGATCATTTTGACCCCACGGGGTGAGGTCTTGCGTGGAGCCCCAGATCGAGGGAGATTATCAGTGGTCTTGTATGTCTTCCATTTCCTAATAATTGCTCCCACAGTTGATTTCTTCAAACCAAGCTGCTTACCTATTGCAGATTCAGTCTTCCCAGCCTGGTGCAGGTCTACAATTTTGTTTCTGGTGTCCTTTGACAGCTCTTTGGTCTTGGCCATAGTGGAGTTTGGAGTGTGACTGTTTGAGGTTGTGGACAGGTGTCTTTTATACTGATAACAAGTTCAAACAGGTGCCATTAATACAGGTAACGAGTGGAGGACAGAGGAGCCTCTTAAAGAAGAAGTTACAGGTCTGTGAGAGCCAGACATCTTGCTTGTTTGTAGGTGACCAAATACTTATTTTCCACCATAATTTGCAAAGAAATTCATAAAAAATCCTACAATGTGATTTTCTGGATTTATTTTTCTAATTTTGTCTGTCATAGTTGAAGTGTACCTATGATGAAAATGACAGGCCTCTCATCTTTTTAAGTGGGAGAACTTGCCCAATTGGTGGCTGACTAAATATTTTTTTGCCCCACTGTATGTCCCTCCTTTTCTGTCTCCATCTCCCTTTGCTGAAATATTTTCTTTGACTTGGGCTGAATAGTGGTGTCTTACAGCCACTCTCCACAGTAGAAATAACAATTGTGTCTCCAGACTCGCTCTCTTTATTAATCCGTAGGAATGTCCTAGCAGACTGTGGCTCCCAGTATTTGACTACCCGGTGTCATGTTCAGAGTGGAATGTGGTCTCTATTTGAAACTCGCACAGCTAATACATTATCAAATTTGGGTTGGTCACACTGCTCTGGGGTAGGCAGTGTCCACCAAACATTATTCCATCCTCGTAGGCTTTGGTTTCAATAGAGCTACATTTTTGATAACGGCCAATTGCTTTGTGCATTTTCAACAAATTGTTCATAAATATGTTGGCAATATTAAAGTTGTACACTTATCAATGTTTAATGTAGGCATGGCAATGTTATTTTACTTAATTCTGAATAACATTTAATTTCAATGTACTTTTAAAAAATTACTCTTCTAGAACTGGACATTGGAGAGAATGGCCACAATTTCAAAGAACCAAAGTGCTTGGGAGGTTGTCCCAGTCGGACCACATTGTATGATGCACACAAAGCAGGGACTTTTGAAGCAAATCGCCAGCTGAAAAACAAGCTCACGTGTTATCAAAATGAAAAACATGAAGAACTGGAACAAAAAGGAAAAGGGGAAGCATGAGAAATTTAAGAAAAGAGAGAAATGTGTGGTCATGTTCAACGATAACGAGCGACAGTGAGTTTGGCACATTGTAAACAGCACAGGAGTCCCTCAACGCATAGCAAG
Organism: Oncorhynchus kisutch; assembly: GCF_002021735.2. NCBI lineage: Eukaryota > Metazoa > Chordata > Actinopteri > Salmoniformes > Salmonidae > Oncorhynchus > Oncorhynchus kisutch. The sequence goes on from NC_034183.2 coordinate 59,456,070, forward strand.
CTAACGTTAGCTAACTATAGAGCATCTCTGGCTAAACTAGCTAGATTGCTAGGTAGGTCTCATTTACATGGTCAGCTTGTATGATATGCCATCATTGTTGATAGAGAATCACAAGCCACATCATCCTGCCTCTCTGTGTTTGAGAAATGTGTTTAGTGCACCTCTAATTGGTTTGCCAAGTTCTCATTAATCCTGTCAGTAGTTAAGTATTGGTGAATGCAATAAATTGACCACAAGTGACTTGTCATGAATGTACTCATCTGTTTGACTTATCGTATCTCCTGCAGGGAGTATCTGACAGGATTCCACAAGAGGAAGGTGGAGAGGAGGAAAGCAGTAGTGGTGGAAATCCAGACCAAGATAAAGGAGGAGCAGAAGAGAGTCTAAGAAGAGGTAAACACCGGCTAAGAGAAAAAGCACAAGATTAAAACCCAAGTGTTAATTAAATAGACATGGTGTGTAAAACTTGTCACTTTAGTAGAGTTTTTGAGAGTTTTTGACAAAGGGAATACAGAAGGGTGCACAAATCATATTTACTCTTTAATTCCAGAGACACAAGGAGTATTTGAAGTTGCTGCAGGAAAGAAAAGAGGCTCTCGGTGAGTTTGAGCGAAATAACTAAATATGTCAGCTAGGCTTGACAGAATATTGTTGGCTGCCTTCACTTGCCCTTATCTGTGTTTTCAGGTTTACCCAGGAGTTAAACATGTAGTGTGAATCCATTTCACTTACTCTTATTGTTATGGTTAACTCTCCACAGATGAGGATGATGATGATGAATTGGAGGATGTAATAACGGGCACAACCGAGTCTGTACAGTACGATCACCCCAACCATACTGTTACCGTAACAACCATCAGTGACCTTGACCTCACGGGGGCCAGCCTCTTTGCGCCAGAAACCAATCAGGTAAAGCATTTGTTGCTGATTTCCACGTCCCATGTTCTTATGTTTTGAAATTGTTTTTCTGAAAGGTATTCAAACAGTACATTTTCTTTTGAAGGTTACTGAGGAGGTGGAGGAGCAGGAGAAAATGAGTGCTATGCCAAAGTTATCTGGGAATCCGATCCTCAATAAAAAGTAAGTTGTGTTTATCCTCACTCACATTTAATGAAAATCACTTGTACTCTTTCCTTGTGTTATTGATAATGGTCAAATTCACTGTAGGATTATTAAAATTGGTAATAATTTATGCAAATTTCATTATTCCTCAACAACTGTGTTATACACCCTGCTAAGGAATAGTAATGAGCCCCCAATTCCTGTTCTATTGTCATTGTGTATTCAGTTCTGACAGCTAATTTAGTCTAATATGATGCCTATATAACAATATGAGCAGTGTGGTGGCAAGTTATTCTCACACGTTATTATCCCCCCCTCCTCCCTCTCTGCAGAATCTGCTCACTGAACGCCTCGCTCCACGCTCACCAGACGCAGCGGAAGGGAAGCAGGAAGGGGAAACAGGAAGGCAAAGGACGAGGCCGGCCAACAGACAAGAAGCCATGTTCCACAGACAAGAAGGGCAGAATTGAAAAGAACAGAGTTGGGAGGACCAGCAAGAAGCAAAGACGCAGACTGACTGGGAAGAGACATCACAAGGACTGAGAGTTATGAAAAAATAGATTTGCAGTGTAAGGGTCTGTCTGGCCTCTTTGTTTGATCAGGATCCTAAGCAGCCATGATGGACATTTACAGTTTCTATGGTCCCAGTTGGGAAAGTCTACAGAGCAAACAAATACACAAACTGCACATATTCATTCTCATTGAAAGCCAATGTCTGCTCGATCCAGAGTGGCCGTTTCAAACACTGTTTTGTTTAACCAATTGGACACGACCTGTCTGTTTCCTTTGTTAGGCTCTCTCCTTTCTACATGTTTGTTTATATGCTAACTGCTTTGGTATGTTGTATTCATCCAATGTGTATATGCTCAAAGTTTGATTAAAAGAAAAGGATATATACGAATCACTTGGAAACCTGACTCCTCAGTCAACATCCTTTTCCGAGCATCAGAGAAGAGATCTTTACGTGTGTATTTCTAGACATTATAGTACCCCATGCCCTCATTTGTTTAGATTTCAAGAAATGTGGTATAGTCAAGGATCTTAGTGTATGCTAATCTCATACCTTAGCAGTGTTTATTTATTTACACTAACCTGAGCTAACGCGTGCCATCTGTCACAAGCAGTTAATTTTGCTTTCTAAAGCTCATGATATCTAATACAACCTTCAATAGAGTAACTCATGCAATTGACTCCATATTGGTTCTAGGTCTGGCAGACTGATAGGTTCTCGGTAATGTTAAGCAGAGCCAACATGGCAGTCAGAAGTGCATCAGTTTCATCCATTGTCGGAACAGCCAATCGGATCCATGTAAGAGCCTCAGGGGGATTGTGAGCAGGGGAAGAGGCATGTGCCGGGGGTCTGATGGACAGTATATTACCTTTCTCTAAATGGCATATTCTCAGTTTAACTGACGGCTGAGAACTCTTCTGTCAGGTATCGTTGAAAACCCCTTCCTCTCAAATTTAAAAGAATAATTAAATGAAAAATAATACACATTAAGAAATCTAGAAATTAATTATTCAATACTTTGACTTGTATTTAGATTTTTATTGCTGAAATGTTTTTAAATTGGGATGTTACCAAGTGCTCTCGGTGACGTTTAGTAATGATATTAATGATATGCTGGAAAGAGTTCTATCATCTTCCTTTCTGTATTGTGTTTCACTATACCCTCTTGTGTAATTAGTTTTCACTTAGCTTAACTGTTCCGTTTTATCGCACTAACCATGAAATAATGACCCTTTTGTGGATTAAATATGCTACAGCATTGCTTCCAGCTCTGCTACATCGTCCTATAACAACTACGCTGTAATAATGTCCCATCAATGTCTTACACTGTGTACATATAAATGTTGAAAGGATTTTAGCTGTTTTTTTTCTCCTCATGGACTACTGTATATTTTTTTGAAATCCACAATTTTCCCTGAAGTACTATTGGTACTACTGTTTTACCACAACCACTTTTTCTACTTTGTGGTGTTTTAGGCTCATTAAATACGGTGTTTGGTTTTATCTGCCTTTACAGCCTGTGTTGTTCCGAGGTATTCTCCGAGGTGTGCGATGAGTGAGCGCCTGCCACCTCTGGACTCGCCATGCCCCTCTCTGGCGATGACCTTATCTGTCCCAAGTTCCAGCCCAACATCTTCGACTCCTCCCGCTGCCACGACTGCCTGCGCCAGAAACACTTGCACTCGGGCACGAGTACAGGCACGGGTACAGCCGAAACACCACAGCAGAGCCTCACAGTGGAGAAGGAGCCAGGGCAAGCCACTGTACCTCTACCAGCACCACAGCTGAGCCTCACAGTGGAGAAGGAGCCCGGGCAAGCCACTGTACCTCCACCAGCACCACAGGCAGTGAAGAGGGATACCAGTGCCAAGACAGAGGGAGAGGGGATTAGAAGAGTGGTGAGTGATTATCTGGGCCTATACAGACAGGTGGAAGGTAAGATATGGGGTCAGGGAAAGGGTCAGATAGACATTGAGGTCAGACAGTCAAGGATCAATACACAAGAGGAAGTAAGGGAGCTGGCTGAGTGGTAATGTTGACTTTGAGTCTACTTAAACTTTGGCTAGCAGACTTTTTCGTTCCGGAAGGGGAAGCTACTCCATTTAACCAGTAACACCCAGTGCTGAATTCACTACAAAGTGCTCAGTAACAGACGTTGGTGAGGTATGACCCTGTGTTGTGTGTAGTGAATAAGGAGGAACGTATGAGAGAAAAGATATGAGGAGGGCGGTGAAGAGAATGCTCCCATTACAAATTAATGACGGGAGATCATTTACTGCCCTTTTGGGAATCACTGGTAACATTATACATGAAGGCAGGTTACAGAGCACTGGTCGGCCCACATCTACACATAGTATGTCATTGCAAAGGCACATTACTTTATGAGGACACAACTGTTTATTGGTAGCAGAGCACTCCTTGTTTTGCCTTTGATTGCCACAAATTAGGCAAATATACATTTTGTGGAAGTCAGATTTATCTCATTGTTTTTCATTTCTGTATTACATTGCAATACCTTTTGTATACCTACCTAGAACTATGATATTATAAAGTTGTTGTTTATATTGCCATTAATTCAAGTCAAACTGAAGATTAGAATATGTATTTTAAGACAACCCAGGAGGGTTGTATATGTCAAGAAAAAAACTGCTATGAAATAATAATGAGGAGAACTACAATCTAGGTAGAGTTACAACGGTGTAACTCTAATCGAGCGACAGACAGAATGTGTGAGTATGAGAGGAACGTCTTGAGGAACAGAGGAGTGAGATAGAGGGGAGACACTATTCATGAACTTCCCCATATGGAAATGAATCTATAAAGAGAGACTTGGAGGTGTTGCGTTCAGGTTTAATAATGATGACTGTTAAACCTGTGTTCATTGTTAATATGTATCTGTAAATGAATGAGGCTTTGTAGGCCAAGTGAGAGAAATTGTGCTAGTTCCAACAAAACGTTTAGTTTCTATGGCTGCTCACTGTCTTATCTTGTCAGTGTTTGCTTTTCTCTCATAGTACAAACAGTATTTGTCAGTGTCTGCTATTTGTTTTTTGTGAAAATGGACATTGAATTTAATTTTGTTTAACCAGAATTATTGACAATTGCAGAAAGTGCTATTTAACATGGTATTACACTTCAATACCTTAAGTCATCTGTAGCCCCATTGGCTGATGTTCTGTTTTTGTTTGCCGTATGTTGTGATTGGTCTGTGTGTTCTTGATGACCTATCAGGAGAACTCTTATGGCCTGTCAGTGGTGAGCAGCGTCTGTGATGTCAGCGGAGATCAGCTGGGTTACGAGGAGAGCTCCTTGTGCATCCTGAGCCCTGACTGTGACCTCTACATCTGTGACGGAGACGACGACGACAGCACTGACAGGTTCTCTTCAGAATCTATTGGCTCTAGTGTGTGTCTGAGATAGAAGCTCCACTAAGGAGAAATGTTTAGTACAAAATAATGTTTGTTTACTCTATGCACTTGTGTTGAGATATCTTTGGAGACTTGGCATTTCATTGGGATTTATATTTAGGTATTTTGCATGGGGGAAATTTCATTTACGAACTAGGTACAAAGAACTTCAAACAAGAAACTCATTGAGCATGCTTTGTAAACCAAGTAGTCAATGAGCCTCATATTGCGATTCTAGAGGGACAATATATACAGTTGAATTCCGAAGTTTACATACACCTTAGCCAAATCCATTTAAACTCAGTTTTTCACAATTCCTGACATTTAATCCTAGTAAAATATTCCCTGTTTTAGGTCAGTTAGAATCACCACTTTATTTAAAAAATGTGAAATGTCAGAATAATAGTAGAGGGAATTATTTATTTCAGCTTTTATTTCTTTCATCACATTCCCAGTGGGTCAGAAGTGTACATACACTCAATTAGTATTTGATAGCATTGCCTTTAAATTGTTTAACTTGTGTCAAACGTTTCGGGTAGCCTTCCACAAGCTTCACACAATAAGTTGGGTGAATTTTGGCCCATTCCTCCTGACAGAGCTGGTGTAACTGATTCAGGTTTGTTGGCCTCCTTGCTCGCACACACTTTTTCAGTTCTTCCCAGAAATATCTATAGGATTGAGGTCAGGGCTTTGTGTTGGCCACTCCAATACCTTGACTTTGTTGTCCTTAAGCCATTTTGCCACAACTTTGGAGGTATGCTTGGGGTCATTGGGGCCCATTTGCGACCAAGCTTTAACTTCCTGACTGATGTCTTGAGATATTGCTTCAATATATCCACATAATTTTCCTGCCTCATGATGCCATCCCCACAACACGATGCTGCCACCCCTGTGCTTCACGGTTGGGATGGTGTTCTTCGGCTTGCAAGCCTCCCCTTTTTTCCTCCAAACATAACGATGGTCATTATGGCCAAACAGTTCTATTTTTGTTTCATCAGACCAGAGGACATTTCTCCAAAAAGTATGTTCTTTGTCCCCATGTGCAGTTACAAACCATCGTCTGGCTTTTTTTATGGCGGTTTTGAAGCAGTGGTTTCTTCCTTGCTGAGTGGCCTTTCAGGTTATGTCGATATAGGACTCGTTTTTACTGTGGATATAGTTACTTTTGTACCCATTTCCTCCAGCATCTTCACAAGGTCCTTTGCTGTTGTTCTGGGATTGATTTGCACTTTTCGCACCAAAGTACATTCATCTCTAGGAGACAGAACGAGTGTCACGGATGTCGTTGGAAGTAGACCAAAGCGCAGCATGGGGAGCGTACATTTTTCCTTTATTTAAAATGACGCCAACAAAACAATAAACCATACAAAACAACCGTGAAGCTTAAGGGCTATAGTGCCACAAACAAAGACACCTTCCCACACAGAAAGGAGGGAAAAGGGCTACCTAAGTATGGTTCCCAATCAGAGACAACGATAGACAGCTGTCCCTGATTGAGAACCATACCCGGCCAAAACAAAGAAATACAAAAACATAGAAAATAGAACACAGAATGCCCACCCAAATCACACCCTGACAAAACCCAAAATAGAGACATAAAAAGCTCTCAAGGTCAGGGCGTGACAGTACCCCCCCCCCCCCCCCAAGGTGCGGACTCTGGCCGCAAAACCTGAACCTATAGGGGAGGGTCTGGGTGGGCATCTATCCGCGGTGGCGGTTCTGGTGCGGGATGTAGACCCCGCTCCACCTCTGGCTCACCCCACTTTGGTGGCGCCTCTGGTGCGGGGACCCCCTTCGCCGACCCCGGACTGGGGAACCTCGTAGCGGGCCCCAGACTGGGCACCCTCGTTGCGGGCCCCGGACTGGGCACCCTCATTGCGGGCCCCGGACTGGGGACCGTCGCTGGAGGCTCCGAACTGGAGAACGTCGCTGGAGGCTCCGGACTGGAGACCATCGCTTGAGGCTCCGGACTGGAGACAGTCGCTAGAGACTCCGGACTGGGGACCCTCACTGATGGGAGGAGACATATAGACAGCCTGGTGCGTGGGGCTGCCACAGGGCCCACCAGGCTGGGGAGACATACAGGAGACCTGGTCCTTAGAGGAGGCACAGGATGAACCGGGATGTGGGGGAGCACTGGAGATCTGGTGCGTTGCCTTGGCACCACTCCTCCAGGCTGAATGCCCACTTTAGCCCGGCACCTCCCGAGCGCAGGCACAGGTCGAACCGGGCTGTGGGGGAGCACTGGAGATCTGGTGCTTACCACGTGCACCTCTCCTTTTGGCTGCATGCCCCCACCTTAGCCCGGCGGGAAGCTGGAACAGGCCGCACTGGTTTCTAATGGCGAACTGGGGATACCGTGCGTAGAGCTGTCGCAGGATAACCCTGACCGAAGAGACACACCGGAGACCAGGAGCGCTGTGCCTGCACAATCCCTTCTGGCTGAATGCCAACTCTAGCACGGCAACTGCGGGGAGCTTGCAGAGAGCGCACCGGGCTATGAGAGCGCACTGGAGACACACTCCGCAGAACCGCGTAACCTGGTGCCTGACTAGACACTCTCTCCCCATGGTAAGCATGGGGAGTTGGCTCAGGTCTATAACCTGACTCCGCCAATCTCCCTGTGTGCATCCCCCCCAAACATTTGGGGGGGCTGCCTCTCGTGCCTGCTTCCCTGACTTGCCTCCTCATATAACTGCCGCTCTGCTTTAGCTGCCTCCAGTTCCTCCCTTGGACGGCGATACTCCCCAGCCTGCCTCCAGGGTCCCTTACCGTCCAGGATCTCCTCCCATGTACAGGAGTCCCTTTCACCATGCTGCTTGGTCCTTTGGTGGTGGGAGGTTCTGTCACGGATATCGTTGGAAGTAGACCAAAGTGCAGCGTGGTGAGCATAATCTTTCCTTTATTTAAACCATGCCCAAAGGAGAGGTGACCTCCCTAATTAACCCTGACCCTAATGGTCGACTATCTAAGGCGTGAACAGGGAAGGGCACATCCACGGGAACAATGGGGGTCCCTAAACTCTGAGCTAACGCTCTATCAATGAAATTCCCAGCCACGCCTGAATCTATGAGCGCCTTATGCTGGGAATGCGGGGAAAACTCAGGAAAAGAGACAGACACAAACATATGTGCAACAAAGGACTCTGGGTGAGAATGGTGCCAGCTCACCTGGGGTGACGCCAGAACGCCCTGCCTGCTGCCTCGATTCCTAGAGGAACCAACCCGGACGTCCGCGAGTAGCCAGCAGGTTGTCCAGCCGGATGGACAGGTCCACCAGCTGGTCGAAAGTGAGGGTGGTGTCTCTGCAGGCCAGCTCCCGACGGACGTCCTCGAGCAGACTGCAGAAGTAGTGGTCGATCAGGGCCCTGTTATTCCATCCCGCGCCGGCAGCCAGGGTCCTAAACTCCAGGGCAAACTCCTGGGCGCTCCTCGTCTCCTACCTCAGATGGTAGAGGCGCTCACCCGCGCTCTCCCCTTGGGCGGGTGGTTGAAGAATGCCTGGAAACGGCGGGTGATCGGCCAACTCCTCAAAATGGTCCAACGGCGCATCTCTCCCTTGTCCACATGGCGTTGGCCCACTCCAGGGCTTTCCCGGTGAGGCACGAGGTGAGGGCGGACACCCTCTCACAGTCCGATGGTGCTGGGTGGACCGTGGCCAGATAGAGATTTAGTTGGAGGAGGAAACCCTGGCAGTAGGCAGCACTCCCGTCTGATCCCACTGGGTTCATGCGGGAAAGGGGCGCTAAGGATAGACTCTGGTTGTGCTGGTGGAGGACCTGGAAGAACTCCATGTCTCTCCCAGCGGTCCAACGCGATCCATGGCGGCGTCCAGATGGTAAAGCATTACCGCATGCTCCTGGACGTGCTCCTCCACCTTCATGGCCGGGGTACATTCTCCTGCTGACTCCATAGGTGGTCGGAGATTCTGTAAGTGCATGTTGGTGGCAGGGAAGTCAGGCACAGGAGAACGAACTTGCTATTAACGGAGTTGTTTAATAAATTCTGACCAAACTCCAAAACAACCAAAATGTACAAAATAGCAATGTGGGTACAAAACCCGTCGCACACCAACACTAAAATGCACATCACATATAAACAAAATCATCTCCGACAAGGACATGAGGGGAAACAGAGGGTTAAATACACAACATGTAATTGATGGGATTGGAACCAGGTGTGAAGGAAGACGAGACAAAACCAATGGAAAATGGAACATTTTATCAGTGATGGCTAGAAGGTCGGTGATGTCGACCGCTGAACACCGCCCGAACAAGGAGAGGGACCGACTTCGGCGGAAGTTGTGACAGTCATGCACAAAGTAAATGTCCTAACCGACTTGCCAAAACTATAGTTTGTTAACAAGACATTTGTGGAGTGGTTGAAAAATGAGTTTTAATGACTCCAACTTAAGTGCATGTAAACTTCCGACTTCAACTGTATACTTTCTCACTCCCTCATTCTCTCCCTCTCTCCACCATTATTTCACCATCTCCTCTTCACACTATCTCCTCTTCCAGCTGTCGGGACCAGAGTGTCTACGCTGATCTCAGTGGCTCCATCAGTGCAGAGGACGACTACCTGCCTCTCCGGCACCGCTCAACCCACCTCACCATGACCCACCTGGACCCACCACCCCACCGAACCAACCCCAAAGCATGGATGGAGGAGGACAACAGCAGGGGCAGGATTGGCAGACACTCAGGTGAGGACTGCACTTAACCACATGTATACTATTACAGCCATAGGTGTTATTTACATGATGATGTTGTCAGGTACCTGTGTTCAGGTTGAGGTGGGACTTATTGATAGTAGTGTGGAAGTATCTTGTAGAACTGTGTTGTGGACGTCCTTAGAACTCCTTGGAATGTAACAATAATTACAGCGTTTAGTATACCATGTGATGGAGTGTTTTTCTTTTTTAGGGTTAAAAGAAGAAAGGAATCGTGAAAGTGGCTACTTCTCTCTGGGGAGGGCGGGAGGAGCCCGTTCTCTCAGGGATCAGAGCCCCCCTCCCGTTTACCGCCATTCAGAGAGGGGACACCCCCTCTACAGCAACCGAAGCCCTGAGCCCAAAGCTACCATCCCCTTCAGGAACCCTAACCTGGGGCTGGCCTCGGAGAGGTTAAACCCAGAGATACTAAACCCAGACCTGCCCCTGGAAATCCCTGAACCTCCTGACACATTTGATCTCACCATCGAAGTTGAGGCTCAGGTGGGCCCTCGCTCCCCAAGCCCCACCCCTTTTAAGATAGCAGAATCCCTGGCCTCCACTAACCGGAGGGGTTTCAACAGCTCATACAGTAGAAGAAACTCCCCTTCCTATCAGGAGTCTGGGAAGTTCAATTCATCGAGACAAAGCTCCTCTCTGTCCCGCTCCTCTTCACCCTTACCAAACACCTTCCCATTCAAACGAAGTGAATGTACCACCTCCCTTAACAGGCGGGGCTTAGACTCTGAGGGCTTGTCTCAGGGGTGGGACCAGACTTCTAGAGGTCCCCCCCAGAGGTCTTATGGACGAGGTGTTGATATTAGAGGCTTGAATAAAAATGTAATATCGATGGCCAGTTCAGTTGGTTCCATATCACAGGTCAACTCTGTTGCATATTTTAAAAGTGCATTGCGCAAGAATGAGACAGACAGCTCCTTAAATGGTCGTGGACGTGATACTCAAAGCTCCGCCCCTTCAAGGAGGGGTTACGAAAGCCCCAGACAATCTCGTGTGCGCAAATCTGAAACAAGTAACTCCTTAAATGGCCGTGACAGCAGAAGCTCATCTCCTTCGAGGAGGGCTAATGACACCTGCAGCCAAACCCTGCTTCGCAAATCTGATGGGAACAACTTGATAAATGGTCATGGTCATGAAAGTCGCAATTCTTCTCCTTCGAGGAGGAGTTACGATGCCACCAGCCAGTCCCTCCTTTGCAAATCTGAAACGAACAGTTCTCTCAATGGTCATAGTCCACACGGCGTCCGGTGTGGCTCTCCCATTAGGGAGGGTTATGATGCCGAAAGACAATCTCTGAAGAAATCAGCTTCTAGGAATGACTTAAATGTTCATGCCTATAAAAGTGGTAGCTCTTCCCCTTCTAGACATGGCTTTGACACTCCTTGTCAATTCCTGCTCTGCAAAAGTGAGACAAGTGGCTATGGAAATGGTCGAGGTCGTGACAGTGGAAGTTCCTCTCCCTCTAGAAAAGGCTATGATGCCCCTAGCCAGTCACCTCTGCGCAAAAATGAATCCAACAGCTACCTGAATAGTCAAAGTCGAGACAGTCGAAGCTCCTCCCCTTCGAGAAAGGCATATGATCCCCCTGGCCAATCACTGCTTCGTAAATCTGAGACGAACAGCCCTGTCAGAAGTCAAAGTCGTGATCGTCCTATCTCCTCTCCCTCTAGGAGAGGCTATGATACACCGAGCCAGTCATCACTGCGCAAAAGTGAATCCATAAACTACCTGAATAGTCAAAGTCAAGACATTCGGAGCTCCTCCCCTTCGAGAAAGGACTATGATGCCCCTGGCCAATCATTGCTTTGTAAATCAGAGACGAACAGCTCTGTCAGATGTCAAAGTTGTGGTAGTCGTAGCTCCTCCCCTTCAAGGAGGGGCCATGACACCCCAGGCCAATCACTACTGCACAAATCTGAGAAGAGTGGGGCCCTCAATGGTCAGAGCCATGACAGTCGCAACTCCACTCCATCCAAAAGACGCAATGACCCACCAGGTCAGTCACTCCTCAGGAAAACCACCAGTGGTGGTGACTCCAGCCTCTCTTACCAGAGAAAAGACAGTTACGGTGATGCTTGGCCTGACTCTAACCCCTCCCCTGGCACCTGGCGAGGCTCCACCCACTTCCTACATAGCACCTCCCCATCCAGAGAAGGCAGAGAGAACAAAACATCTGCCCCCTCTCAGAGGGCCTCTGCTGTCACCTGGGAAACCACTAGGAGTAACAGTAGTAAGCAGGGTCTGGAGACTCGTAGCTCCTCCCCAAACACAAAAGGATTGACCAACCGCAACCTAAGTCCCTCCCCTCAGATGCAAAGGCACACCTCGTCCCAGAGTTCCATGGAGTCCTCGGAGTCTGGCCAGTTGTCAGGGGAGTCAACGGAGAGGAATAGGGAAGAGTACGCCATGATGGCCGATCTACCAAAGGTCAAGCCTGTCCTCCAAAGGGAGCGGCTTCGTCATGTGGGACAGACTCCAAACCGACCCTCAGGGAGACAGGAGCTCTTCAAACCAGCAAGGTTAGGGTTTTCCATTGTTGTCCGCAAGGTAATGCTGTGGTTTCTCCCTCTGTATTTCAGATGTGACATCAGCATTGTGTCACTGACAGTTTTTTAAGTATTAATATGTTGTATCTAAAGTCACGTGTGTGATGTTTCAGCCACTCCCTCTCCAAGCATCCCTCCAGAGAGTGGCTAGATGACTCAGGGGACCTAGAGAGAAACCACATAGAATGGCATAATGGCAGCAGCGGTAGACTGTCTCGAGCACACTCGTCCACCTCTTTGCAAACGCAGGTGAGTCGTTCCGCCAATTCAGTGCCTTTTGAGAAGTGTACGTTTTATTTAACCTAATTTTAACATTCTGTCATAAAGAGCACATGTTCAACTTCATGAAAAACTAGTTTTCCCATCTCAAGAAGTTAAATAAAAAACTATAGTAAGTGCCAAATAAAGTAGCAGGGTTGACGATTTCATCTTAAATCAGCCATAAATCCCCTTGTGACAGGGGGAATGGAAGCTTGTTGTGTGCAAAACGGAGTGACAATTGAATGCAAACTTCACAAAAAATGACAAATGTTAAAAATGTGTAGCCTGTTTCTCTATGGGTAACAGGGTTGATGTGTTATGCTCAACCCACTCCATTTTACACCACGAAACACCAGAAACTTTTACACTAATAATTACAATCTCCTCCTTCACAGAGGCCCTACAGCCCCACTATAGAGGAGGAGGCCAGTCCATGGAGGGCACAACATAGCTCTTCCTTGGAACAAATGCAGGTACAGGTCTACTTGTGTGTGCCTTCTGTAGCCTGTATCAAATTGTACATTGTTTTATGGAGGTTGTCTAATTTAATGCAGAAGGTGTCCTATGTACACAGGTCATCAGACTAATTTTCCTTCAGTTTACATAAACTAAACTTCCTCTATTAAAGGGCATGGCATTTATATGCCTTTTCTCATTTGGGTAAAAGTCTGTCCTACATCCTCTCTCCTCCGTGATCCGGAAACCGTTGTGATTGAGGAGATGTCAATTCCTTATTAGGCGAACGGAAGAGTGTCCTTCTCGATAGCCACCTTTCATCGAGGATAGTCATGTGTGTCCTACCAGAGTCTTTTGCAGAGATGATTAGAAATCTGCCACACCCCCTTTGAACCAGCTTTCGTTTTGTCAGAGGAGAAAAGCATGCACATGTTTAAAAACAATATACTACATATTGTTTTTTACATTCTACACGTTCCCTCTCTACACTGCCTCTCCTCGATGACCCTTTACCTTTTTCAAAGGGAGGTGAGAGGATGGAGGAGAGAGGATGCAGAAGTTGAGCAAATCCAATTTAGAAAAGGCCAGAGTGCACATTCACCTGCCCACATCCAAACTTCCTTCTCCGATTCTATTATAGAAGGGCTTTTTGGCTTTAATATTTATTGCCCCGTTGCTGCTTTGAATAATGTCAACATTTAGTATTTATTTACTCACACGCTTATTAGTGTACGGTATATCTAATCTGAATGTTTCGTTTTACAATGTTTTCCTCCTGCATGCAGTCTTTTGTTTACAATGTTACAAACACATATCGGTCTATTTATTCAGGTTATGAATTCAAGAAGTTGTGATAAACTGGTATATGCCTGCTCTATCAATTAAAATGCAGTGTGACTTCAATGCTTTCTTTTAACATTCCTAAATTTAATTCAGACTTTGAAGTATGCTGGTGGGTTGTAGGTCTGTTTCTTTCACCTGAACCCTACTGGGATTTCATAGAATGAGCTTTGTCTACAGTGGCTGGTGGGGCATGTGTTTCAAATTCTTGGCCTGGGGTGTAATCGTTAGTCCAAACCGTTGGGAACGTTTTGCAACTTAAACGATAGTTTATATTGGACAAATGCAGGTAAGTCCCTCCCGTGTGATACCTTTTGCTGCCGTTTAATAAACGTTTTGCATGAGAATCGGCGTAAAATAACCTCCTAAGCCTTCCAAGATTTGACCTAGTCAGCATAAAGAATCTAGCTACTCATCTAAGGAATGTCATAAATGCTTTGATGTGTATTTTAGTAGAAGCTATGTGGTCTGGAAGTAGGTGTCATTGGTTGCTTTTTTGGCAGTGTACAGTCTATATTTCAATATTCAAGTATTCTGAGAAGCCTACTGATCACTTGATTGGTTAGCTTGTTTGCTCAAACGATTCTTACAGATCTGCCCAGGAAGTGGTAAACAGGGCGAGAGTGTAGAACGAAAAACATCGTAACAAACGGCAGGAAAGTTGTGAAATTGTGTCTTTCAAGAGTTGTATGTGTCAACGACGTCTATGATCTTCAGTTTCTGTTGAAATAGTCCATGGGAAATACATTTGATCGATAAGATACGTTTCACCGACCAAAGATGGGTAGAAATGGCGGGGTTTGTTTTATTTTTTAGCCTTCCTGCTAGGCAGACAAGTTTTTAAGCGAACGTGTCAGCAGGTAGAAAACTGAAGCAATAATTATTCAACCCCGATCACATTGGTACAAAATAAAGTTGTTGGACGAGTAGGCTATTGCAACAATATTTTTTATTTAAGTGTTTACTTGTTTTTCTCTCAACTGCCTCCTGGGTCCTACGAACATGACGGTACGTTTGCTCTTGTGCCTTTGATGCCACGACTTAAATTACATTTCCATTTTTTTTGAGCCTATAACTGAACGGTGTTGCAAGACATTGTTGCAAGAATGTTTAATTGTTCGCGGAAACCACTAGGCAACATGGAACATTGGGGTTAAAATGGTTACATTTTTAATTCGGGGAGTGGGTGTGTCTGTATTCTTGTGTTTCGTGGCCTTTAATTCTTCGTTTTAATAGTTTTTCCATACATCACGTTGTTTTTTGCGTACCTGTGGCTGTAATTTATGCCATTGCCAAGGGCTGCCAGGGTTAATGAAAAATGTATGCGTATTGTATTTATGTCAGCGCATTAGGGTTATCTAATTGTTTACAGTTCTTAAGTGTCAATTGAATTGGAGCAACATTGAGCTCCATATGTTGACTGTTTGCATGTGCAAACGAACACCTCACCCCAATCGTTTTGTTTTGTTAGATCCCTTATAATTTAGAATCTTTGTAATTGGCCTTTGAGGAATCTATAAATGCATGATTATTCAAACAACATATAGTTTATCCCTTGAAATTAATAAGCAAGTGTTTTTAAGGGTATACTTCTGTGTGCAGGTGGGTCATCCTCATCCTGGCACTTCGAAAAACGTCTATGTTAACAGCTTGTCAACAATGTTTCCTGTTGTTGCCAACTATTAGTTTATTGCATCTCATTTCAAAACTATATTAAAGCATTTGTAGGGTAAATGTTTTGAGACACACATACACACACCAGTATGCTCATAGTTACCACGATGACACATTTTATTATCATTAGTCAACTCATGGGAAGGTCGTTCTAAGTCTACCTCATGCTGTAACCATACATCTGTCTGTTAATGCTCCTCAGACCTTGTAATGGTTTTGCTGGAACAAAGCACAGTGGTGGTTACAACGTGACAACTTATGAGTTACAGTGAGAACAGGCAGTGATGAAGGGTTGAAGGAGATCAAGACCCACACTGAGGAATGTAGATGGAATAAGTTTCCTAATCTTGATCCAGGATCACCTCTGTAAACTACCTCACAGGTTTTCCCCCTGCTCCCCCCACCCTCAAACTGAAAGGATTCCTAGAAATAGTTGAGGCTGCAGTGGTTAAATATCAGTAACACATGAGTCTGAGTTTTAAATCTATAATCCATGTTTGAACCCTAGAAGCTGTTACAGTATTAGTGATGTAGATGGTGAAACCTCTGGTCTCATTCTGACTGTAGATGTAATGACTTTGCAAATCTCTCTACATGGTGTTCTGCTCTAGTTCCCCATGTCTACGTTGATTATATTACTGTTACCGTAGCAATCTTTTTTTTCTCTCTTCTCTCATCACCCAAAGGTGTGCTTTTTGTTGTTGTTGTTGTTGCCTTTAACACTTCTAAAAACCCTCAACTTCCATGTCCTCACACATTTGAATGTACACGTAGGCGTTTGCCATGGTGCACTAACTGCATGAAACGCCTGTTGGTCTTTGTATTGTGAACATCCTACACTGGCATCCTTTGTTCTACTTTTGTGTTTGTCTCACTTCTTCAAAACGGTTCCGTTAACCTGACACTTTGTCTTCTTTCCTTGTAGCCCGACCTCCTTAACTTCAAGAAGGGATGGATGTCAAAATTGGATGAGAATGGAGAGGTGAAGTCAAATTTTTCTTCATTTCTTATCACTTTCTTTCTTGTCTTATCTAGTCAGGAGTCATGTATCACTTGTTTATCTGTTTTCTTCTTTCTTTCTTTCTCTCTTCCCTTCTGCTTTCTTGTTGGATTCCTCTCCTCCTTTCTCTCGCCCTCTTTCCCTCTCTCCTAATGAGAAAGCTTGTGCGTAAGGCGATAGCTGCAGACTATCCATGTGTTATCCCAGTAATAGCTTGGTGTGCCCAGGCAGGCACAACCGGTATGTTCTAGCAGGATAAGACTGAGTATGAAACGTCCTCATGAGCTTGTGGCTCATTGTATCATCTGTGTGCTAGGTTTGTATGTTATGTGTTTGAACTCATTTTGAATTCACAGTACAAACACTCAGATGACCCATAGATCACTTTAAGCACTCTTATTATACTTGTCATAATGTCTTAAACACTGTGTACTCCATAGGTTTCATTGGTCCATGTTAACTTGATTTGAATGATGTCTGGCTGTGAACTGTCACTTAGCTGCTTGTGTGCATTAATGTGTCGGATTGGTCGAATAGTGCTGGTTTAACTGGTGGCTTGTCTGTCTGCAGTGGAAGAAGCACTGGTTTGTGTTGACCGATGCTGGTCTGAGGTACTACAGAGACTCTGGGGCGGAGGAGGTACGTTTTCAATGGCTTCAAAGCTATTTTGACTATTGCAATAATTGTCTTAGGGATACATTGTGAGTTATTGATATGTGTCTGTAGTCTTACCCGTTTGTTCCTAACTGTGTCTTACAGAAGGATGATCTGGACGGGGAGGTTGACCTGAAGTCTTGTGTAAAAGTGTCTGAGTTTGATGTAGAGAAGAACTATGGATTTCAAATACAGGTGAGTGTGTTTTTCACTGTTCCAATTACACTGCTCAAAAAAATAAAGGGAACACTAAAATAACACATCCTAGATCTGAATGAATGAAATATTCTTATTAAATACTTTTTTCTTTACATAGTTGAATGTGCTGACAACAAAATCACACAAAAATGATCAATGGAAATCAAATTTATCAACCCATGGAGGTCTGGATTTGGAGTCACACTCAAATTAAAGTGGAAAACCACACTACAGGCTGATCCAACTTTGATGTAATGTCCTTAAAACAAGTCAAAATGAGGCTCAGTAGTGTTTGTGGCCTCCATGTGCCTGTATGACCTCCCTACAACGCCTGGGCATGCTCCTGATGAGGTGGCGGATGGTCTCCTGAGGGATCTCCTCCCAGCCAACTCCTGGACAGTCTGTGGTGCAACGTGGCGTTGGTGGATGGAGCGAGACATGATGTCCCAGATGTGCTCAATTGGATTCAGGTCTGGGGAACGGGCGGGACAGTCCATAGCATCAATGCCTTCCTCTTTCAGGAACTGCTGACACACTCTAGCCACATGAGGTCTAGCATTGTCTTGTATTAGGAGGAACCCAGGGCCAACCGCACCAGCATATGGTCTCACAAGGGGTCTGAGGATCTCATCTAGGTACCTAATGGCAGTCAGGCTACCTCTGGCGAGCACATGGAGGGCTGTGCGGCCCCCTAAAGAAATGCCACCCCACACCATGACGATCCACCGCCAAACCGGTCATACTGGAGGATGTTGCCGTGGAGAACGTTCTGCTGCCTGCATCTCCAGATTGTCACGTCTGTCACATGTGCTCAGTGTGAACCTGCTTTCATCTGTGAAGAGCACAGGGCGCCAGTGGTGAATTTGCCAATCATGGTGTTCTCTGGCAAATGCCAAACGTCCTGCACGGTGTTGAGCTGTAAGCACAACCCCCACCTGTGGATGTCGGACCCTCATACCACCCTCATGGAGTCTGTTTCTGACCGTTTGAGCAGACACATGCACATTTGTGGCCTGCTGGAGGTCATTTTGCAGGGCTCTGGCAGTGCCCCTCCTGCTCTTCCTTGCACAAAGGCGGAGGTAGCGGTCCTGCTGCTGGGTTGTTGCCCTCCTACGGCCTCATCCACGTCTCCTGATGTACTGGTCTGTCTCCTGGTAGCGCCTCCATGCTCTGGACACTACGCTGACAGACACAGCAAACCTTCTTGCCACAGCTCGCATTGATGTGCCATCCTGGATGAGCTGCACTACCTGAGCCACTTGTGTGGGTTGTAGACTCCGCCTCATGCTACCACTAGAGTGAAAGCACCGCCAGCATTCAAAAGTGACCAAAACATCAGCCAGGAAGCATAGGAACTGAGAAGTGGTCTGTGGTCCCCACCTGCAGAACCACTCCTTTATTGGGGGTGTCTTGCTAATTGCCACCTGTTGTCTATTCCATTTGCGCAACGGCATGTGCAATTTATTGTCAATCAGTGTTGCTTCCTAAGTGGACAGTTTGATTTCATAGAAGTGTGATTGACTTGGAGTTACATTGTGTTGTTTAAGTGTTCCCTTAATTTTTTTGAGCAGTGTATTTTCTATGTTATGTGAGGATGAGTGACAGGTATTTGAATGATCTCTTTCTCCTTCTCTTCCCCTCACCACACCCTTTCATTTCTTATTCTACTCTCTGTCGGTCAGACGAGGGAGGCAGTTGTCACACTGTCAGCTATGACTGCAGGGATCAGGAGGAACTGGATTGAGGTTCTGAGGAAGAGTGTTCGGCCCAGCAGCTCTCCAGACCTTACACAGTGAGTTCCTCCTCCCTCTGTCCCAGCTGGCAAATACACAAGTCACATAAAGAGGCCTATTGTTTTCTTATACTGGTGTACAGGTGGGCTACTAAGTCCTTGGGCAGTTGTGGATTACTTTGTCTCATTAATCATTTGTAATGTTATGTTGCTTACATAGTGAATCACCAGGGATTTCTTTTATGTAGTGATATTGTGTGATAGGGCTGTTGCGGTGACCATATTACCGCCACACCGGCAGTCATTAGTCATGACCGCAGTAAAATTACACGTGACAGTTGAGTCATGGTAATCTCCTCTTATGTACTTGGGATGTGCTTTGGTAGTACCCAAGTTGCTAACAACCATCAGGTCCTAATGACCTGGTACTCAGGGCTCTATTGTCCCTCTAACCACTCTGACAGCAATTCAAACGCAATCAAAAGTCACATCCAACACTAATCATCAAAACAGTCTCATGCTTTTAAAATTCACCTTACTGTGATGATCAATTTGAAGAAAGAAGTTCAACAGCAGGTTGAAACTGAGAGTGAAACATGGTCGTTGTGGATGTTGGTTCAAAGCCTAAGACAAGGAAATGGACAGCGCTTTCTAAGATTCATTCACAACACCCATACTCATATTTGAGCTTATGCATAGGCCTATATGAGCCCAAGCCGGAACAAAAACCATGAAATAAAATTGATTGAGCTGTTATACAATACATAGCCTACTGTATGTTACACATGGCAGAAAAACATTTAAAAACTGATTTAAGATATATTTGATACCTAATTGGTCTAGCCTATAGAATACTCACTTGATGAGACAACGGTTGTGCAGCCTGAGGCAAGGAGCAGACTGCAAACCTTTTTCTTTTTTTGCTACTTTCTCAAATCCTCAATAGCCTGTAGTCACATCATGTAGCCCATATACGTTTTGATTTCTAATGCTTGTATCATTCACAACTAAAGTTGCCAAATAACTATAAATCTAGTGTATAGGACCTGTTTCAAATGATCGCTTTTAAGCTCATATGCGCACTCGTTCCGAATGGGGAAAAATATACTTTCTATTTTATTCAGGTAAGTTAAATTATATTATTCTAAGTATAAAATCATATAATATAAAATGATGGCACAGGACTTATAATCATATCTTGTCAGGCTAATGAACAAGTCTATGGCATGGAGCATAGCCAGGCATAACATGCAGTAGGCCAACTCCTATTCTGTTCTCCTGAAATACATGTTGTTAACTTGTTTCTTTAGACCAGACTAAAATAAATAATGGATTATTGTGATGGTGTATGTTGATTTATGACATTATTTTTATCTAGATTTTCTAAAGGTCTGCATCAGTGGCTTGTATGTGTGGAGGCCTGGAGATGCTAAATGTGTTTGTTAATTAACTGTCAATTACCGTGAGACAGGCAGTCTTTTGCATGACAATAACTGGCTGACAAAATGTAATGACGGCCACAGCCATATTATACTGTCACTTTATCAATCTGCGCGCTCTCTCTGTCTGACTTGGTCTCTCCCTGTCCTTCCTCTCCTCCAGACTGCCCGAGGGTAGTAGTGACAAGGAGAACTCTCGCTCCTTGGCCTCCACTCATAGACCACCTTCTCGCCACGGTGATGCCGGATCAGAAATCACCACCTCCTCTGTACGCCGATTTGACTGTGTTGAGCTGTCACCAGTGCCCGTCCCCTCCAGCCCTCTGCCAGCCACTCAGAGAGAGGCAGGAGAGGGGCAGGGCAGGGAGCACGCCCAATGGCAGGAGGAGAGGAGCAGAGATGTGACCAGTAGCACATGGGAGCAGGTGCTGTCGAGGAAAGGGCCGGGTGTAGGCTCAGACCCCAGGATAAGAGCAGAGGAGGAAATTGAGAAAAAGTGGGCAGAGTTTGAGCGGCTGCCACTAAAGGAGATGAGGTCACTACTGCCAATGGGCTCACGGTCCAGCCATCCAGCCAATGAGGCGCTGCAGAGGGAGGTAGTGCGTGGAGATGTTTTTCAATTTGCAAACACAATAAATAAATGCAAATTTACTCTTCATCTAGATGATTCACCTAAAGATGAAGTTGAACTCTTTAACACTAGGCTTGCTCTATTATGCATGTGGGATGGTAATCAGGCTCTCTGCAGTAATACTGACTCTGTCAGCCTTCAAAATACCAAGGAGGAGGGTGTAATAGGGGCTTAGTTAGCAATACCGGTTTGCCCGGAAAAATAAAGTAAGACATTTCTCTGGTTCTAGAACTGAGTTTATCAGATGTCGATAGTGGAAACACTGCTGAAAGTCTCATTCCATCATTTCATGAGTGATGTGTCATGTGATAACATTGTATAGTGTGCTGTTGACTACTGTGTCTTCACGGGGGTAGTTTTAGTACTCGTGCAGACCATACAATCATATCATGGGGTTGCTGGAATCTGATCCAGATTAATTTACTCCTTGCGCTGTCCCTTTTGTCTATGATCCATATAGTCCCTAACATTCCCTTTGAGACACATGACCTGATGTGTGGGATTGATATGACTGCATGGAATATGGCATTCAAATCACCCCCTTCACTACTCGCATGTCAGTTCGGTCCAACCCAGTAATTACATACCCCGCCGCCTCTCCCTTTCTTTCAGTGAGCTTTACCGCCTCTCTACCTTTGTGACACTCAGGTGGCGTCTCTGAGGCAGCAGCTGGAGCGTTTGCAGGGAGGAGGGTGTGGTGGTGGGGGGAGGGTGGGGGGAGGTAGCTGTGGTCGGGAGGCAACGTGCGGCCGCAGCCTTCAGGCCATGGAGCGGGCCCACAAACAGGTCCTGGAGGAGCTGCAGAAGCAGCATGCCCGCGAGACCCGTGAGCTGGAGAGGGACAGGGACCGGGTGCTGAGGGAGGAGACCCAGGACACAGCACAAGGTCAGAGGATCATGGGGTCAAGGGTCAAAATTGTACATCGATGTCATTATAGCACCCCAATTCAAGGACTTTTGTTTGAGGCGTGTGACGTCAGAATGGAACAGTCAACACCACAGCATTTCATCACATCCTCCCCTTTCTCTCTGTGGTTTAGTTATGGAGACACTGAAGAAGGCCCACAAGGAGGAGCTGGAGAGAGAGGTGGAGAAGGCAAAGAGGCTTGGTGGAGGGAGTGCCAACACACAGACCCTACGCACACAGCAGCAGTGAGTGCTCAAAACACAACCCATTCCTTACACACACCTTCACATGCATAGTACACCCTTTGTACCATAATTTAGTCACAAGCACTTTCTTTCCACTCACTTTGCAGTCTGCATGGTCAGATGGATGCAAAAAAAAATTGGTGACGATGTTGCTTTCCCCCCCCAAAAATGTATTTGCATAATCGCTCAAGGAACTACACTGGTCCTTGCGCAAACTGGAAACGCATATCCCAAGTTCGCATTTATTATAGCTGGGACTTTAATAAAGAAAATCTGAGGAAAATGCCACCGAAGTTCTATCAACACATCACCTGCAGTACTCGCACTTTAAACACTCGACCGTTGTTACTCTCCCTTTTCGGTAGGGCTACAAGCCCTCCCCCGACCTCCCTTAGGTAAATTGGATCACGACTCCATTTTGCTACTCCCTATAGGCAGAAACTCAAACAGGAAGTACCCGTGCTAAGGTCTATTCACTGCTGATCTGACCAATCGGAATCCTTGCTTAAAGACTGATCACACGATCTGGGACATGTTCCGGGTTGCCATTGACAAAAGGCACCTAAAGGACTCAGACCATGAGAAACAAGGTTCTCTGGTCTGATCAAACCAAGATTCAACTCTTTCCCCTGAAGGCCAAGCGTCACGTCTGGAGGAAACCTGGAACCATCCCAAAAATATCTAAAAACCTGTTTTTGCTTTGTCGTTATGGGCTACTGTGTGTAGTTTGAGGGATTTTTTAAATGTATTTTTAAAATCCGTTTTAGAATAAGGCAATGTAACAAAATGTGATGAAAGTAAAGGCGTCTGAATACTTTCCGAATGCACGGTATACACTCCGGACTTCAACATCGCTCATCCTAATATTTCTTACTTTTTAGATTTGTGTGTATTGTTAGATATTACTGCACTGTTGGAAATACGAACACAAACATTTTACAGGTTACTGAATTTAGCTCTGCCTGAAGTATCCCCTCCTGTGCATTTTACCACTAAGCCTATGGTCCGGGATGGGCAAAATACAATTACAAAATGCCATGAAGGTCAATATATCAAAATAAACTACAAAATACCTTTATTTTTTAAATGTATGTCATTAAAATAGATGTATTTAAAAATACAAAAATGTATTTGCAGTTAGCCGACCCGAACAGCAACAACGTTCTCAGTAAGGGGGACAAAAACATTTCACTTGCCATGACTGTGATATGCTAGTTGAGCAAGTCACTCTGGATAATGGTGTCTGCTAAATGACCTAAATGTATAAGTGAAAATGAACATACCAAAATAAACTGCAAAGCACACTAGGTATTATTATTGGCCTTGTTTTGGGGTGGAGCTCAATAGAATAATACTCAGCATGCTTTACAATTGTTAATTTGTATATACATTTCTATTTAGTTCATTTAGCAGATGCTCTGATCATGCTATAGTCAAATAAAATTGTCACACTGAATACAACCTGTGTAGACCTTACTGTGAAATGCTTACTTACAAGTCCTTAACCAACAATGCAGTTCAATGCAGAAAATATTTACTAAATGAATTGAAGTAAATAATAAAATAAAAGGTAACACAATAAAATAACTATAGCAAGGCTATATACATGGGGTACCGGTACCTAGTCAATGTGCGGGGGTACAGGTTAGTCGAGGTAATTTGTACATGTACAGTGCCTTCGGAATGTATTCAAACCATTTACTTTTTCCACATTTTGTTATGTTGGCTGGGGGCAGTATTGAGTAGCTTGGATGAATAAGGTTCCCAGAGTAAACTGCCTGTTACTCAGGCCCAGTTGCTAATATATGCATATTATTATTAGTATTGGATCGAAAACACTCTTAAGTTTCTTAAACTGTTTGAATGATGTCTGTGAGTATAACAGAACTCATATGGCAGGCAGACACCTGAGAAAAATCCAACCAGGAAGTGGGAAATCTGAGGTTTGTCGTTTAACTCTTTGCCTATCGAATATACAGTGTCTATGGGGTCAAATTGCACTTCCTAAGGCTTCCACTAGATGTCAACAGTCTTTAGAACCTTGTTTGATGCATCAAATCAAATCAAATGTATTTATATAGCCCTTCGTACATCAGCTGATATCTCAAAGTGCTGTACAGAAACCCAGCCTAAAACCCCAAACAGCAAGCAATGCAGGTGTAGAAGCATTGTAACTGTGAAGGAGGGGGGAATGGGAGCTGAAGGAGTCAGTGGTCTGGCAGAGTGGCATGAGCTGGTCACTCGGGTTCATGTGAGAGTTAGCTTGAGTTCCATTGCATTTCTGAAGACAAAGGAATTGTTCGGTTGGAACATTATTGAAGATTTATGATAAACATCCTAAAGATTGATTCTATACTTTGTTTGACATGTTTCTACGGACTGTAATGTGACCTTTTGACTTTTCGTCTGCTCGCGCGTCATGAATTTGGATTACTGGGTTAAACGCGCGAACAAAAAGGAGGTATTTCGACATAAATGATGGACTTTATTGAACAAATCAAACATTTATTGTGGAACTGGGATTCCTGGGAGTGCATTCTGATGAAGATCATCAAAGGTAAGCGAATATTTGTTATTTCTGACTTCTGTTGACTCCACAACATGGCGGATATCTGTATGGCTTGATTTGTTGTCTGAGCGCTGTACTCAGATTATTGCATGGTGTGCTTTTTCAGTAAAGCTTTTTCGAAATCTGACACAGCGGTTGCATTAAGGAGAAGTGTATCTATAATTTCATGCATAATAGTTATATCTTTTATCAATGTTTATTATGAGTATTTCTGTAAATTGATGTGGCTCTCTGCAAAATCACCGGATGTTTTGGAACTACTAAACACAACACGCCAATGTAAACTCAGATTTTTGTATATAAATATGAACTTTATCGAACAATACATACATGAAGTCCTATGAGTGTCATTTGATGAAGATCATCAAAGGTTAGTGATTCATTTTATCTCTATTTCTGCTTTTTGTGACTTCTCTATGGCTGGAAAAATGGCTGTGTTTTTCTGTGACTAGGTGCAGACCTAACATAATCGTTTGGTGTGCTTTCGTCGTAAAGACTTTTTGAAATCGGACACTGTGGTGGGATTAACAAGTTTATCTTTTAAAATGGTGTAAAATACTTCTATGTTTGAGGAATTGTAATTATGAGATTTCTGTTTTGAATTTGGCGTCCTGCACTTTCACTGGCTGTTGTCATATCGATCCCGTTAGCAGGGTTCAAGCCATAAGTTTTAAAGCCTTCTAAAAATGGAAGGGGAAAAAAATGTTTCTCAGCACTCTTCACAAACTACCCCATAGTGACTAAGCGAAAACAGGTTTTTAGACATTTTTGCATTTTTTAAAACAAAAATATTCAGACCCTTTGCTATGAGACTTGAAATTAAGCTCCAGTGCATCCTGTTTCCATTGATCACCCTTGATGTACAGGCTTCCTTTTCATTCTGTCATTTAGGTTAGTATTGTGGAGTAACTACAATGTTGATTCATCCTCAGTTTTCTCCCATCACAGCCATTAAACTCTGTTTTTAAAGTCACCATTGGTCTCATGGTGAATTCCCTGAGAGGTGTCCTTCCTCTCTGGCAACTGAGTTAGGAAGGATGCCTGTATCCTTTGTAGTGACTGGGTGTATTGATACACCATCCAAATTGTAATTAATAACTTCACCATGCTCAAAGGGATATTCAATGTTTGTTTTTTTACCCATCTACCGATAGGTGCTCTTTACGAGGTATTGGAAAACCTCCCTGGTCTTTGTTGTTGAATCTGTTTGAAATTCACTGCTCGACTGAGGGACCTTACAGATAATAGTATTTGATGAGGTAGTCATTCAAAAACCATATTAAACACTGAGTCCATGCAACTTATTATGTGACTTGTTAAGCCCATTTTTACACCTGAATGTATTTAGGCATGCCTATACAAAGGGGTTGAATACTTAGTGACTTAAGTCATTTCAACTTTTCATATTTGATTAAATTGTTAAATTCTAAAAACATAATTCTACTTTGACATTGTGGTATTGTGTGTAAGCCAGTGACACAATTTAATCTATTTCAAATTCCGGCTGTAACGATGTGCAAAAGGTCAATGGATCTGTTGCGCATACAATGTTAATGAACATGACATTACGTGTGTGTGTCAATTATGATTTTCTTTTTGCATTTGTGGTTAATAGGTGTGGGCAGAGGTTTCCATCTAAACCACTGTTGTACCAAAATGTTTGTACCAAACCACTGTTGTACCAAAATTAAAACAGAATTCATCAGAACAAAGCACACCCACCCTCACCACCATTTTCACAGTTAGATTTTTTGAAAGACTGTGTTATTCATGTAATGGTCTTCCATGTAAACACAACATGGCTGCTACTGTTTTGACTGTGCACAGCCAGTGCAGTGTGTCATGTTTTCTACAGAATACCAGTATTGTCTCCAGTTTTGCTTTTAATCTCTGGCATAATATAGTATTTACTGTAATATACAGTTTATATAAATGAAATGTTTTTATCCTCTCTCGTCCCCTCAGGTTAGAGACCCAGGCCCTGCAGAGGGAGCTGTCTGGCCTGTCTGAGAGGTACTCCCAGAAGTGTCTGGAGCTGAACAGGGCTGAGCAGAGCAACGGGGAGAGGGAGAAAGACATTACTCGCAAGGAGAGCGAGCTGGAGCAGCTGAGGAAAGAGAACCAGGTGAGCCAGGAGTCTGGAGGTCAGCTGGTCCTGTGCATTTAGCCTACTCTACCCTAACACTTTTCTGTTATAGACAAGCAATGCCTATCCATATGACACATTCAGAGGTTTGTCAGTATGCTCAAATACTGTCAATGTTTTCACCTTTCAGGACCTACAGGCCCGTTTGACAGAGGAGATCAGCCGCATGCGCTCCATCGTCACGGGCCAGGGGTCGGAGGGCGTTTCCCATAACAACCAGGACAGGCCGTCCTGTGAGCTGGAGGTGGGTCAGGAAGAGGAGAGGAGATAAGATGTAGAGAGCCCCTCAACCATAAGCCTCTCTACCTACAACAGTGACATAGGGGGCACTTCTCATGTTTGAATAGAAAGGGAAGGGATTATGAAAGGCAGCGTGCAGTTGGTTACTATGTAGGGCAATGCCTTGAACGTGTGGTGTGAATCTTTACATAAATGCATCATTGACTGTACACTGAAACACACTGCCCCCTGTTGGACGCTGTGCCCCATGGAGACACCAAAGGTGTTTGTAACACACAAGTTAATTTGTTAAAGGGTGACTGCACTTCCTGATTTGGCCTAGTTTTTAGATTTGGTTCATTTAAGAAATGCTAGTGGCCATGACTAAATTCAACCGAGAGTTGTTTTGGGTTGTGGTTTGATATGTGTGTGTGTGTTCGCAGGTGGGAAGAGTGAGTTATTTTGCCACTTAGCTTCAGTCGGCTATTGTGCGACAGTGGCAAAATTGGTTTGACTATGGATAGCCTACCTCCGGGGCTAGTTGAATTAATACAATTTATATTTGGAGGTTAAGTCACTGAAATTTGGAGCTATTGGACTTTAACATATTTTTCCATGTACATGGTGTAATTTACCGATGGTCCCCAACTAGTGAACCCAAAGTTGCCACAGGCATTACGATCGGGTTGCGTGCTACTGTACTCCGAATTGATGATTACCAGATGTGGGCAGGATTGAAACAAACCCAACCTTCGTTTACGCTGAGTTGCGGTTACGACGACAAGTCTCACAAAACTCTATTTTGGATGAGACTGACTTTATGACCAAAATCATCCTATTTACACTTTGTAGTCAATTTCGACAGAGTAAATGTTTCTTCTAAATAAGGTTTTTATGGACAGTTGCTATTTGTTTGCTCAGTGTCTTAGATGTTGGGTTTATCACTCTTGTTAGCTTGTAATAATATGATGTTTTGTCACAGGTTCTTCTCAGGGTGAAGGAGAATGAGGTGCAGTACTTGCACAAGGAGATCAGCTGTCTGAGGAACGAACTTCAGTTCCTGAACACGGTACTGGTTCACTGTGTATTTGTGTGCAGGCATAAAGGTCTAATGTTTTAATCTGTAGACGGGTTGGCTGACAACGTCACAAATGATGTGTGTCTATTGATATGGCCAGAAGACATGCATTATAATTCTGACCGGTCAGAAGACTAGGGGCATGTCCATGTAAAAGGACCCATAAGCACCAAATGAAAGATAAGAATCTATATTTTTGGGAAATTAATGCATAAACCAGATTTCCAGCCAATGTGAGTAAAAAATATTTTTAAAACATTCACGACTGACCTGATGGAAAACAACATTTTTTGGTAAACTTTCCAAATGTCGACACAACAAAATACACTAGACAAGGTGGCATCTTTTTGTGTCGGTAAAATGACGCAAGAAACGTCAGTGGAAAAGCTTTTATGCGCGAATATTGCTGTGATATGTAAGTAAACCTGGAGTCGGGATGACGTTGTGTGGTCTTCCTACTACGACTCATCGGGAAAGCATGATGTTTATTAGGAAAGCATGCTGTTTATTAGGAAAGCATGATGTTTATTAGGAAAGCATGATGTTTATTAGGAAAGCATGATGTTTATTAGGAAAGCATTATGTTTAGTAGGAAAGCATGCTGTTTATTAGGAAAGCATGCTGTTTATTAGGAAAGCATGATGTTTATTAGGAAAGCATGATGTTTATTAGGAAAGCATGATGTTTATTAGGAAAGCATGCTGTTTATTAGGAAAGCATGCTGTTTATTAGGAAAGCATGCTGTTGAGTAGGAAAGCATGCTGTTTAGTAGGAAAGCATGCTGTTTAGTAGGAAAGCATGCTGTTTAGTAGGAAAGCATGCTGTTTAGTAGGAAAGCATGCTGTTTAGTAGGAAAGCATGCTGTTTAGTAGGAAAGCATGCTGTTTAGTAGATTACAGATTAAATAAATGATGTACTTCAAAGGGTGGTGAAAATGCGTGTTGAGCTTTATGCTTGTTTCCAATATTGAGAGTCTTGTTCTGGTGACATGATCATCGATGCTTTGCTGTTGTTTGACAAATAGAAATTCTCACTTTTTTATCCATAATAATCTCATCATTTAGGGTCATCTGCGAGCTATTGGCTTGAGTGCATTTGCCAATACCAGAGTGGGTACACTCGCTATATAACGCAAAAACTTTTAGTGAGAACCATCAGTAGAGTTGAAAATGTGATGGAAACTCATTTAACTTGTATTTTTTATTCGGTACCACAAAATATATGTTTATGTGCATTATGTCATCACGCACACACAGCCTTTTATCCACAAGTCAATTTGATGGAAGCACCTCTGATGGGGAAAATGTGCATACTCTTGTTTTATGCATATTTTTGAATATTCACATGACAATCCGTCGCCAATTTGATGGAAACCTAGCTATTGATACATTTTCAACCATTTTCCAATTTAAAAATGTGGCATAAGTGAAGGCTTTGATTTGTGGATAAACAGATGGAAAATGAGTCTTAGAAAACATCTACCAGAAGAAGTATTAAAAGGTATTAGAAATGCATCAAAACACAATATGGAAGTAAAGACCCCTGCCAACTAATATCAGCACTTTGTTTCATTTTGGAGAAATTGTTTACCTTCTGTAAATCTAGGAAATATTGCTTTGTAGTTTCATTACCAAAAACTAAGATATATTTTTTTTTCCCCTCATGAGCAGGGAAGATAATGAAAGTTCATACAGTTGTTGTGGTAATTTCCTGTATTACTAAACATTGAGAGAGCAAACCACACAAGTCAGAGTTATATTATAAATCCATCTTTTAATTATATGAGCTTCACCATATGGCATATACCAATGGCATATATCAATTGTCAATTCTAGATACCCCCATCTCAAATACACCCCCTCCTGGACATGATCAGAAAAGACAGTGAGCCTCTTAGGTCATATACTAGATCAAGATAAGGGCAACCTCAGAGGGGACATACAATAGTTACAGACACATTCCCATAAGAAGACAAGCCTCCATTCTGTCCTCCTCCCCTTCTGATATTCTCCATAGCATCACATGGTTTAACAGATACATTGACATATGAAGACAAGCCTGACCTCTCCCCTCTCTGGGCCCCTAGTGACTAAGCCCTGGAGAAGAGAGGAAAATGCAACTGCCAAAAGAGAACATCCTAATGACAAATATCTCACACAAGCATTATGTAAATAAAACATCTTATCTATGTTACCCAACTAATTCTGATTCAGCCACGACATAGTGCATTTGGAAAGTATTCCTTGACCTTGACTTTTCCCACATTTTGTTACCTGACAGCCTAAAATTGATTAGGCTGTCAGATTGATTGAACATTTAAAAAATATAAAAAATCCTCATCAATCTACACACAATACCCCATAATTGTATGCCGTCATTGTAAATAAGAATTTGTTCTTAACTGACTTATAAAGGTTCAATAAATAATGGCAAAGCAAAAACTTTTTTTTTGCAAATAATAAAAAATGGATTTAACTTAAGTATTCAGACCCTTTGTTATGATACTCGAAATTGAGCTCAGGTGCATCCTGTTTCCATTGATCATCCTTGAGATGTTTCTACAACTTGATTGGAGACCACCTGTGGTAAATTCAATTGATTGGACCTGATTTGGAAAGGCACACACTTGTCTATATAAGGTCCCACAGTTAACAGTACATGTCAGAGCAAAAATCAAGCCATGAGGTCGAAGGAATTGTCCGTAGAGTTCCGAGACAGGATTATGTCGCGGCACAGATCTGGATTAGGGTACCAAAAAATGTCCGCAGCATTGAAGGTCCCCAAGAACATTGGCCTCCATTCTTATATGGAAGAAGTTTGGAACCACAAAGACTCTTCCTAGAGCTGGCTGCCCGGCCAAACTGAGCAATCGGGGGAGAAGGGCTTTGGTTGGGGAGGTGACCAAGAACCTGATGGTCACTCTGGCAGAGCTCCAGAGTTCCTCTGTGGGGATGGGAGAACCTTCCAGAAGGACAACAATCTCTGTAGCACTCCATCAATCAGGCCTTTATGGTAGAGTGGCTGGACAGAAGCCACTCCTCAGTAAAAGGCACATGACAGCCCTCTTGGAGTTTGCCAAAAGGGACCTTAAGGACTCTGACCATGAGAAACAAGATTCTCTGATGAAACCAAAATTGAACTCTTTGGCTGAACGCCAAGTGTCAATTCTGGAGGAAATTGGGCACCATCCCTATGGTGAAGCATGGGATGGCAGCATCATGCTGTGGGGCTGTTTTTCAGCAGCAGGGACTGGGAGACTAGTCAGGATCGAGAAAGATGAACAGCGCAAAGTACAGAGAGATTCTTGATAAAGCCTGCTCCAGAGCACTCAGGACCCCAGACTGGTGCAAAGGTTCACCTTCCAACAGGACAATGACCCTAAGCACACAGCCAAGACAACGCAGGAGTGGCTTTGGGAGAAGTCTCTGACTGTCTGGGTGAGCTACTCAAGGAGCCCAGACTTGAACCCGATCGAACATCTCTGGAGAGACCTGAAAATAGCGGTGCAGCGACGTTCCCCATCCAACCTGACTGAGCTTGAGAGGATCTGCATAGAAGAATGTGAGAAACTCCCCAAATACAGGTGTGCTAAGCTTGTGTCATACCCAAGAAGACTTGAGGTTGTAATCACTACCAAAGGTGCTTTACCAAAGTACTGAGTAAAGGGTCTGAATACTTATGGAAATGTGATATTTCAGGTTTTTTCTTTTTATACATTTGCAAAGAAATTCTAAACCTGTTTTTGCTTTGTCATTATGGGGTATTGTGGGTAGATTGAGGAAAATGCATTTTAAAATAAGGTTGTAATGTAACGATGTCGGAGAAGTCAAGGGATTTGAATACTTTCTGAATGCACTGTAAGGAACAAGTAATGGTAGACCTGTCAATTAGTTATAGTGATTTTACTCATACGTTTTTTGAATTATTATGTGGTTAATTCTCGTTATTACAAAAAAAATAGCGGAATTACTGCAACTGAATTTGCTATAATGGACAATCGGAAGTCACAAATAGGACTGTTGCAGTAACCGTTTTACTGCCTCACCTGCAGTCATGACCGCAGTAAAATTCCACGTGACTGTTGATTCACGATCTCCTGATATGCAATCTATACGTGCTTTGGTAGTACCCAACTTGCTAACAACCATCAGGTCCTAATGGCCTGGTGCTCAGGGCTCTATTGTCCCTCTAACCACGAATATCAATGCAAATGCAGTCAAAAGTAACATAAAACACTTATGATCAAAACTGTAGGCCTATTATACTTTTATAACTCACATCACTGTGATGATAAAGTTCAACTGCAGGTTGAAACCGTGTAAAACATGGTCATTGTGGATGTTTTTTCAAAGCTTAACAATGAAATGGACAGCTCTCTAAGGTGATGATAAATTCAAAACCCCCATATGCATATTAGAGCTTATGCTTACGCGTAGGCTGAATTATAATTCTGATTGTGTCATTATACAATACATAGCCTACTGCATATTACGCATAGCAGAAAAAACCATCAAACCAAACAGATGTGCCAAAGACAATGCTCTAGCCTATACTCCAAAATTAAACACATTTGAGTAATCACCTTTGTGTGAGAACTGTTATTATACATACCGGTTACATTATGCTGTTCTCCAACATTTCTATCCATGAGTCTGGGAGAGAATGACTAGCCCTAGGCATTGCAGTTGGTTCATTGATTGTGCAGGGCTATTTTGAATAGCCTAGTAATGGGGATTTAAAAATATATATATTTTCATAATTAATTGGGTGAAACACAACCTTTTTAGCTATACAGAATCTCACTTCCATGCATTTCCATCTCCTACGCTCTCTCTCCTTTTTTATTCCTTTCTCGAGCGTGCAGAGGGACTGTCAACAGTTTTATCAAGTATGTTTTGTTGTGAAAACATGTTACTATCGATGTTCCCGAACAGATTTTACCTGGGTAGCTGCAGGAACAGGGTTGGGGAGCCCATGGCATACAGAGTACTGGGTAGCTGCAGGAACAGGGTTGGGGAGCCCATGACATACAGAGTACTGGGTAGCTGCAGGAACAGGGTTGGGGAGCCCATGGCATACAGAGTACTGGGTAGCTGCAGGAACAGGGTTGGGGAGCCCATGGCATACAGAGTACTGGGTAGCTGCAGGAACAGGGTTGGGGAGCCCATGGCGTACTGGGTAGCTGCAGGAACAGGGTTGGGGAGCCCATGGCATACAGAGTACTGGGTAGCTGCAGGAACAGGGTTGGGGAGCCCATGGCATACAGAGTACTGGGTAGCTGCAGGAACAGGGTTGGGGAGCCCATGGCATACAGAGTACTGGGTAGCTGCAGGAACAGGGTTGGGGAGCCCATGGCATACAGCGTACTGGGTAGCTGCAGGAACAGGGTTGGGGAGCCCATGGCATACAGAGTACTGGGTAGCTGCAGGAACAGGGTTGGGGAGCCCATGGCATACAGCGTACTGGGTAGCTGCAGGAACAGGGTTGGGGAGCCCATGGCATACAGAGTACTGGGTAGCTGCAGGAACAGGGTTGGGGAGCCCATGGCATACAGCGTACTGGGTAGCTGCAGGAACAGGGTTGGGGAGCCCATGGCATACAGCGTACTGGGTAGCTGCAGGAACAGGGTTGGGGAGCCCATGGCATACAGCGTACTGGGTAGCTGCAGGAACAGGGTTGGGGAGCCCATGGCATACAGTTTGGGCAGAATATCACCTGTTGCTCAGCGAGAGCATGCCCCAAACCGTGTGAATCATGGAGTGAAATAAGTGTTGTGATATTTATTTCTCAGCTGCTCATAATAAGCACATGCTCTGCTATAAAACCGAAGTAGCCTATCCGTCATCACTGGTGGGAAAGAGCGCAGCCTCCATTCACTATTCAAGTGCATACAGAGGACTTGTCTTTTCCCCCTGTTCCTTCCCATTTGATAATGTGCCGTTCTAAATTAAACTAATTATACATATTAGTAAAGACGAGCTTCAATTTAGAATAGTCTGATGGGTGAAAATATGATCACTTGAGAGAACAGCTGTGCAGACTGAGGCAAGGAACAGAGCACAAGCCTTTATTGCTACTTTCTCAAATCCTCAATAGCCTATAGTCACATCATGCATGTTTTGATTTCTAAGACATTCTAAGGTTTGTATCATTCACAACTAACATTTCCAAATAACTCTAAATCTAGTGTGATAGCCAGATAACATGCAGTAGGTCAACTCGTATTCTGTTCTTCTGAAATACATTTTCTTCATATCATGTTTCTTTTGACCTGACTAAAATAAATAATGGATTTATTGTGATAGTGTATAATCAATGTATTTATATTAGATGTAGATTTTGCAAAGGTGCGCATCAGGTGGAGGCAGCTTGGAGACCTGGGGATACTAAGCGTGCGTGACAATAACCTGCTGACAAACTGTCATGACCGCCACAGCTCTAGTCACAAACAAGTTGAGTCACCTGCTACTGTTTCCCTTCCACTGGAATTCTGTTATGTTCAGCTCATAACTGTTTTACTTTGTCTGGTGGTCAAACCAAGCGTGTTAAAAATGTCTGTCTGGACAAGCCCTCTCTCGTGCGCTCTCTCTCGTTAATGTCACCTCTCCCAGCTCTTACTTACACCTACCCATGAGCCCCCTCTCTTTCCATTAACTGTAACCAGCATCCTCACCCACTGAGCACCGACCGTCAAGGGATGTCGAGATTTGGTCAGTCCACCCTAGTCTTGATGTTAATGTCTGCAGATAGGTTCAGATTTGGTCCGGCCCATCAGACGTATTTCACAAGTTTGGATAGTACAGTGAGTAGAACACAGCGTGCAGTCAAATACAATACATTTATTTACATTGTTTTATTTAACTAGGCAAGTCAGTTAAGAACAAATTCTTATTTACAATGACGGCCAACACCGGCCAAACCTGGACAGCGCTGGGCCAGGGACCATGATGTAATTTCGTTATCGTAATTCAGTTACCAGGTGTAAATCCACTTCACTTACTGTACTTCAATAACCGAAATAAACTCACGGTGCCATGTCATAGCTGACACCGCATTCTTTCTGTAGACATGTTTGAATCTTAATTCGGAGAAGATATTTAAGAGTTTTGAAAGAGTGAAAAAAAAAAAAACGGAATAATTCCGTTACCGTGTAATTAGCCACAACAAGCTGCCATGTGGGGAATCACAGGTGGCTCGTTATATCTTATTGATACCATGTTTTGTTTTGACTGATATCATATTTATGCTCATATGGCTAGAATTCGCTAGCTAGCCAACAACTAACAATGCATTTGAGTGACATTTTGAGACAAAATAGTTTATCGGTTGTCAACAGTCTAAGCAACCCTGTTCCTGATGTACTGCAGGATTTTGTTCCAATTAGGCACCACATCTGACCAACTGAGCTAATTGATCAGCTCGGTGATTGCCTAAATTCAACACACCTGGTCTTCAAGTCAGTTCAATCAAAAAACATGAAGTGCCTGCAGCACTCCAGGACCAGGGTTGCCAACCCCTTCTGTTTTTCCCCATAGGTACACACGTGTCGGTTTTGTTTTTAAACAATGTGTAGCTGGAGACTACTTTAACTCTACACACAAACTGGAATGTTAATCTACAAGTTAGCAAAGCTATCTTGTGTGGTTGCTTGCTCCAAGTTAATCACAAGAGCAAAGAAACAAGTCCTCAGGCTCTTCTGTCCATCCCAACATTGTATGTCTGCCCAGAGTGGAAGAGGTATACTTTGTCCATCTGATAAACCTCTGTCTTTGTGCCCTTACCCCTATAGGAGAAGCAGTCGGCCTGTGAGCGTTATAAAGAGGTGCACGGGGAGCTGAGTGGTATGAAGCGCAGGAGCGAGCGGGAGATCCAGAGCCTTAGGGAGCACCTGAGATTGGCCATGGTTGCCCTGCAGGAGGGCCAGAAACTAGGCAACAGCCTGGAACACTGAGACACTGCCTCAAGGGCTCTGCTCAGAGACACAGAGAGGTATAGACGTAGCTCATTATTAAGAGATGCATAGTCATGCTCACACAACTTTGAAATAGTTGATTACATTGATCTTCTATGATGAAACTGTAATTGCCTAATCTTTTTTTGGTGTTTCTAGTTGTGTGGGCACAATGGTGACTGAAATAGGAGAGGAGCAGAAGTCTTCGCACCAGAAGATGCCGGCTCGGGGGACCACGATAGTGCCTTAGCTTTCAATCATTCAGCCGATGAGCGGCATAGACTAGTATCAGCTGATCGGTCATATTACACTGGGTTGAACAAATTTTAATCTGCACTTTTTAAACTTTTTCTGTTGTTGATGTGCGAGAGTGAGTGAATGAAAATATTGGTCTGAGAAACTGGATTATTTGTGTAAAGACTGTTGCTGTGATGTATTTGTGACCTGAAACAGCACTGGATTACCTTTCTCTGCATACCTAGCTACATGTAGACCTACTATTTACATGTTGACAGTAGCCAACATATAAACAGTTGGTCTACATGTTGGCTACTGTCAAAAGCTGAATAAGGAAGCAGGATATAATTCTCGCCAAAAACAAAACTATTTTCATTTGAGCGTGGATTTGTACAGACTGAGTCATTCCATGCCATTTCAGCAAGCCATGAAACCCACCATCTCAAGATTGTTCCAAAATAGTTTCTGTAATTGGCAACGGGAAAGATTGACATTCCTGAAACATTATTTTGTTGAAACTTAATTTGATCTCTGAGAAAGGTAAGTGATTGCACCCAAATTGGCATTTCTTTTTTTATTTATAGGATTCAAGGATTCACATAATATTCAATAAATATAGTTCCCATCATCCGATTTGGACCAAACTTCTTCCTACTAATGAGTAAGACATGAGGAATCTAATAACATTGTCAAAAGCCACCCGCAGACTCACCACACAACACATCACATGCCAATCCAACCCCAACAACCAGTAGACCATATCAGTTCTCTATGTTTTAACAAGTAGTATGAAGTTGCTGCTTGGAGTACTGCTTCTCCATACTATGTAATGTATTCCCTATGAATCTGGTGATGTTTTTTTTCTTCTTATTCCCTCCCCTGTTCAGAGAAATTAGTCATTGAAGTTACTTGCATTATTTACCATAAAGTAGTGTGAAAGTACTAGGTTTTGACCACTAGATGCCGTGGTCCTGCTATACTGCCGCACTCATCAATTTTTCTGGTCTCTTGTGTTTATTGAATAGATCACAACATTTCCATTGTAAACACAACCAATAGATTTGGCTCATTATGAAAATACATTGTGTGGTCATCCTCGATTTCAAGCCAGTCCTCTATGAAAGCAATTGAGTTTGTCATTTTATGCTTAATATGTGTCCAGGAAACTGCCCCCTTGTGTGAGGTTTATTCCCTTCAAAAAAGGTCTGGATTAGTTCCTGTTAGACCATGCTGTTTCCTAATAATTTTATTGAAAAACATGACTGCAATTTTTTTTTAGGGTTGTCACATTTTAGTCCCTAGCCCATTTCTCCATCAAAGTTTTGGACTTGTAGAAAAAGTATTCATATGAGAATTGCACCATAGGGATAGCTCTCTCAGAAAGCTGCCACTTATTGGAATATTCAAGGAAATTGTTGAACATAACTGAAACTATACTAGATATTGGAGTGATATTGGCATTTTTTGGGGCCTTACTCATTGGTAGGAAGAAGTTAAGTCCAATTTGGGCACAATCAATTAGCTTAATTTATGAGATCAAATTATATATAAACAAAAGAATGTTTCAGGAATGCTAATCGTATCTCTTACAAATAACTACATAAACAATTTTAGGACCGTTTGAGACGGTGGGTTTCAAGCCTTTTTCTTGTGCTTTTTGAGGTGGAACTACGTTAATGTATATCAACAACGGTTGCTCGGTGATTGTCATTGTACGCATTTTACTTCGCAAACCTATTTGTATCTTTATTCAGTGTACTATATCATCTTATAATGTGGGTCTCCATTGTGAAGTTAAACTTTATAACAATTTACCATTGGGATTGATACAGAGAAAGTGGTTTGGTACTGTAAATTCCTGGGAAGCCAACTTGGAAATCACTCATTCCTCTGTGTAGATACAAGCCATTTGAATGTGTGCTTTCTGTTTCATATAGTGCCTTCTGTGACTGGAGAATTGCATGTAGAAGTTCGATGAAATGTCGTCTTGCAAGGATTTTTGATGAGACTAAGAAGATGCATGTTGCGATCCTTTCCCAACCTCCGAACATTGTGTAGGCATGATTGTTTGTGCCACAAAATGTCTAGTGTTGCGTCAATGAGCCAATGTTTTTTTTTGTATCATGTATTTTGTGAGGAGATGATAAAGTAGACAACTGTCTTTTGACAAGTGTTTTTAATATTTAATGTAGGGCATGTGATATCTTTGTAAAGTACCCTCGTTTTACAAGCAATAAAATGCATGTTTATACAGCCGTGTGAATCATCCATATTCAGCTGATTTACACTAGTCTCAGAACTCTGTTCTAGGCCTAACTCGTAATGGTTTATAGGCTAGACTAATGGCATGAGTGAGGTCGGGCACTGATGTTGGGTTATTAGTCCTGGTGTAACGGATGTGAAACGGCTAGCTTAGTTAGCGGTGGTACGCGCTAAATAGCGTTTCAATCGGTGACGTCACTTGCTCTGAGACCTTGAAGTAGTGGTTCCCCTTATACGCTAGGTGGCAGCACTAATATGTTTCAAATCCGAATTATTAACGATGTTAACCAGAGAAGAAGATAAAAGAAACAAACATGGCGTCCAGTGCGGCGACCCGGACAGCCGCTGGTGCTGCTAAAGTTGTCAAACCGATTTTCAGCAGGGATCTGGATGAAGCCAAGCGCCGAGTTCGGGAACTGTATCGTGCCTGGTACAGAGAGGTTCCAAACACAGGTAAAACCAGCTCTCCCTTTGTATTAGATCCACACGAGCTAGATCCCAGCGTCAAGGTCGTGCAAATACAGCTAGCTAACGTTAACTAGCTGTAAGGCACTCTAACTACATATTTATTTAGCTCATTGGCTACATATCTTGTCGCTAACATACTTTCAATCTAGGGCCAAACTTAGCTAACGCAACGCGATGCAACCACACCGAACAAAAATATAAATTGTAACATGTAAAGTGTTGGTCCCATATTTCATAAACAGAAATAAAAGATCCCAGAAATGTTCCACAAATTTGTTTACATCCCTGTTAGTGAGCATTTCTCCTTTGTCAAGATAATCTATCCACCCGACAGGTCACGAAGGTGATTGAACAGCATGATCATTACACAGGTTCACCTTGTGCTGGGGACAGCAAAAGGACACTCCTAAATGTGCAGTTTTGTCACGGTACACAATGCCACAGATGTCTCAAATTTTGAGGGAGTGTACAATTGGCATGCTAACTACAGAGCTGTTGTCAGAGAGTTTGTTTGTTTCTCTACCATAAGCCGCCTCCAATACCAGCCCAGCACCTCCACATCTGGCTTCTTCAACTGCATGATCTGAGACTAGCCACCTGGACAGCTGAGGAAACTGGGTTTGCACAACCAAAATTTGTGCCGAAATTCTACCAGAAACCGTCCCGGGGAAGCTCATCTGTGTGCTTGTCGTCCTCACCAGGGTCTTGAGTTCGGTGTTGTAACTGACTTCAGTGGGTAAATGCTTACCATTGATGGCCACTGGCACGCTGGAGAAGTGTGCTCGTCACGGATGAATCCCAGTTTCAACTGTACTGGGCAGATGGCAGACAGCATGTGTGTATGGTGTTGTGTGGGAGAGCAGTTTGCTGATGTCACCAATGTGAACAAGAGTGCATCTTGTTGTGGGCAGGCATAAGCTTCGGACACTGAACACAAATGCATTTTATCAATGGCAATTTGAATGGACCGTGATGAGATCCTGTGGCCCACTGTCGTGCCATTCATCTACTGCCATCAACTCATGTTTCCGCATAAGGAACTGTACAAAATTCCTGGACGCTGAAAATGTCCCATTTCATCCATGGTCTACATGCTCACCAGACAGATCACCCATTGAGCATGTTTGGGATGCGCTGGTGCACGACAGCGTGTTCCAGTTCTCACCAATATCCAGTAACTTCGCAAAGCCATTGAAGAGGAGTGGGACAACATTCCAAAAGCCACAATCAACAGCCTGCTCAACTCTGTGAAGATGGCATGCTGCATGAGGCAAATGGTAGTCACTCCAGATACTCACTGGTTTTCTGATCCACATCCCAACTTAATTTTTTTATTTTAAAGGTGTCTGTGACCAACAGATGCATGTCTATATTCCCAGTCATGTGAAATCCATAGATTACAGCCTAATTAATTTATAACAATTGACTGATTTCCTTTTATATTACAATTGTTTTTAAATTGTGGCATGTTGCGGTTTATACTTTTGTTCAGCGTACTAGCTAAAGCTACATAGATAGTCGATGAGCTAGCTAGCTAGTTTATCGTCATCAACCACCTTTTTTTAATGAATGGACAGTACAATACACTTCCTACATTTGCAGATAGGCCACATGATTAGCAATTTGATATGTAGGTAGTGTGAAAAGTAAATGTATTAATATGTGTATTTCTTTGAGCTTGTTGTGGGACGTTTATAGGACGACATCTTGTCTTATGTTTTGTCCCACAGTGACTACCTTCCAGCTGGACATCACAGCTCGCCAGGGAACAGACAAAGTGAGGGAGATGTTTGACAGGAACAAGCACGTCAATGACCCCCGTGTGATTGACATGCTTGTCATTAAGGTTAGTCTACTCTGCTCCCCAATCAGTCAATTTGCTCTCATGCAGTTAGCCTAGT
The DNA here is from genome assembly GCF_002021735.2 of Oncorhynchus kisutch. Classification (NCBI taxonomy): domain Eukaryota; kingdom Metazoa; phylum Chordata; class Actinopteri; order Salmoniformes; family Salmonidae; genus Oncorhynchus; species Oncorhynchus kisutch. The sequence goes on from NC_034183.2 coordinate 59,497,192, forward strand.
TTGTTAGTGGCACGGTGGGTTAGTGTTATACTGCTAGACCGAGATACAAACTGTCTAGAGAACTGGGCTGTCATGCTCTACATCATTTTACATGTGACGCATCCAAATCGTTCAAAGAAAACAACTTTGACGGGAATATTTACAAAGATCAATGGTCACGTATCAAGTGTAGCGAGTGATGTTTCCTTTGCATACTTTTGGTTACAATAGGGTAAGATGGAGCTGCAGGAGACCATCAATGTCTGGAAGCAGAAGACCCACATTATGCGCTATTTCCATGAGACGGAGGTACCACGCCCTGCAGACTTTCTGTCCAGATTTTATGTTGGACATGACAATTGAACTGCTCCCTGTACTTTCCACCCTGTTTTGTCCAGTGTAACAGAGGCTTCCCCTTATTGAACTGTAAATATACACATGATACCCAATCTTGTCAAGTCCTCATTGTATAAATGTTTTGATTTTGTGAAAACAGTCATGGGACAGTTACTTCCCACTTGAAGTCGGAAGGCTCTCCTTGTGCACTGCAAAGCTATTGCCACAGTAGAGATGCTTTAATGTGATACAGAAGTGTTTGTGCAAACTAGCCCTTATGATCACTAAGTTCAGAAGATGGATGCTGAGACCAAGGAATATCAGTATGGTTGTCATGGACCCTATGTTTACCCTGTACCCACTCCAATGCAATAAGCCAGTTATTAGTTGATTAGCCTCTGAATAGTTTGAATTGTCGTGAATGACATGCCACTAACGGACATTACTAAAAGGTCAACTTTATTAGATCAGTTTATCAAAAACAAATGTAACTGGTTGGAATACCCTATATCAGAAACCAAATAAATAGGGACACCTATGCAGGCCTGTCACCTGATTAAGGCCTTCCAAATATTTCAATATACCCAGAATGATTGAAAACAGAATAAATATTTCCAGAAATGTAGTAGATATCACTGGCTAAATCAAAAGCAACTTCAACTGATCCAAGGGTTTCCTCTTGCACATCGATGTATTTTATTTAGTAAGACTTATCTGTACATGTAAACGTTATCACTAGGGAGCAATTAGTCCTATCACTTCTCTAAAACAGTTCTGTATCCAGGCAGGCACACATCACAATGGATGGGGAGAGAAGCACCAGAAAGGCTTTGCTGAGTTTGAGATCCTCAAGGCTTTTCAGCTGTCACAAGTCTTCCCATTGTCTGAGAGGCAACACATTACGCTCTGTTGAGGGAGAACACAGTAATAGGCCTCATCTTCCCTGAGGTCAAATGTCATCTTTATTGCTTATATGTTAAGAGATCAATTTTCTAAAGTTGATTTTATTGATCATTCTACATACATACCCAGGTCATATATATTGGAGAATACAGACCATTCAGTCATCATCGTCATCATCCTCAGGGACGAAGATGTCATGCTCTTCCAGCAGCGCAGCAAAGTTCTTGCTGATCAGAGTTCCCACGTACAGGAAGGGGATCACAACCACAGCAATCCGGAAAAGGCCAAATGAGGTCTGGATAATTGTCAACAATTCCATCACAAAAACACATGTTAGCCTGTAATGCTGTGTGAATTTATACACAATGACAACCAGTCTAAAATAAAAAATAAATGTCATAAATAATTTACATGATGCATGCTTTACACATTTAAACATGCATGTATTTATAACACTTCCAGTGAAATGGAGAGGTATAGGCTCAAATAGATCCTTCCTGAGATTGAACATTCCTATATAAATTAAGTTATAAGATATAATTACAAATCTTGCCTGGCCCTTTTTTCATACAAATACCTTCTAGGCACCTTCACAAAATCCCCCCCCCCCTTTCATTTCATAAATGACCTGCGCATATTTTCACAAGAGAGCGCTCACCTTCTTGGGTTTTGGCAAAATACCACCTGATGCTGAGTACACAACTGTTCGGTACTGAGATAGTGCCTCTCCGAAGCCATTAGCATAAAACCCAGAAAATGTTGGTACACTGTTTTTCAACACCGAGAGTCCGGCCTGACGAACCAAGAACGACGCCATCTTCCAAGCCTTTGACGCTCGTAGCAATGCGGAGAGATCATTTTGGATGCACCCAAGCACCGCCCCTGAGCCTGCGCCCTCCTTTTACTCGAATATTTCTCATGATTAATTAACAAACAGTGTTTTTATGATAATTTATTGCGAACGGAGCTGAATCCGTAGTACAGTTGTATTACAAAACACTACATTTGTAGCAGCAAGAATTGCAGCAGTACATTTATTTATTCATGTGATCTGTAAATGTTTTCTAGTATTTCAGCAATATTAATATTTACAAGTACCAATAGCAATAAGATGCAGTTACCACACATGGCACTCGGTAATAATGTATCATCACCACAATAGTTATTGATTAAAGAAATGTAAACCTTTCAGTAAGTAGCTTATCAATAAATACTGTAGGGGAGAGTGGGGTAAATTGAGTCATAAGGTTAGATTAGCCACCCCTTGTTTCTAAGAAACCATACACCAACATTAATCATGTGACCAAGTAGCAGAGGCACACAAGGTCTTATCTGATGTCAGTCTGAGCTTGCTAAACATATCAAGAATCTCACAGACCAGTTTCGTGGGCTTAGTACACAATTATTTATATATTTTTTGCATGTATGGGCTATGTAGCCTCATGCAGAGAACTTGCCTATGAATTGGCACATCGAAACGACATCCCTGTCCCTGACAACTGGTCATGAAATGAAAGTGTTAATGATATTGAATAGACTGATCTATATCTGATTGTAGACATACACAAAATACCACAACCCCATTCCATGAATGAAACTTTGACCTACCAGCACCAGCACCCACTTACCCCAAGGCAGCTCAACCTACCCTGTCCTTATGCATACCCAGGGTAAATTGTGCCAAGAAGCCACTTTTTTCTTTATGAGCTGTTTTCAAAACTTAAATGTTTACATGAATTCTGATTATTTTCAGGGATACACAACATCCTGAAATATATGTAGATATCAATGTTGGAACGAACACAGTATTTCTCTTGATGTAGTGATGCTGAATGTAAAACAATGGCTCAACATACCCCACAGCCAAAATATGTACAGGCCCCCTTTAAATAACTGGGTAATTCTGCTTGAACACAGACCTCAATGACCTAACTCAAAAAAGTGCATATGAGAGGGGAATTAATGTATTTGGAGGAATGAACTGGGTAATTGCCTCTAAATTAAAAATATACTATACGAGTGAGGTGCCAATGGACACCTTACACCTACACCCCTACCTTTCAAATCATTGTGCTTGATCTCCAGAAGTTTCTTCTATGTACTTACTTACATATTTTGATTTCCATTCACCCCAAACAAGGTAAATAGTCAATGATATATTAAATTCAATATTAAATAAAAAGGACTGGTCATAAATAAATAAGTCAACTCATAATATATACACATATAATACAAATACAGCAAAATAAATATTTTTCAGCAAGTGAGTTGAGTAATAATAGAAATTAAAATCGTACTTTGGACAAAAGTGGAAATGTAAACAACTTGAGATAAATCTCCTTCACTTGGTGTTTCCACAGGTTTGGTCCCGCCAGTGGTTTCCCTCGGATCATGTAGAACCAGCAAATAATAACTCCTCTCTACACAGGAAAACAAAATGGTGTGTTTCGTCATCCGAAACTACACAGACACCACAAACATCATGTCATATAAAGCATATTCTGGACATACTTACTTTTCCCTCAACTTTTTACCTAATGGTTTTTGAAGGTGAGACGCCTGAAGAACTTGTTTATCTCAAATACTCCAGGTCTGACTGGTACCCCTGCGGTGCTGCTCTCTCCCAGCCTCACAATCTGTCCAGCAGTGATTGCTGCCCTGAGGCTCGTGCTCTTCACCACCCGAGACCCAGGCCCCAGGCCAGAGGTAGGCCGGGAGGACACGGTAATGTAGGAGGCATCCTTCTGCGGCTCCTGGTAACTTACTAAGACAGAGAAAAGGGGAGAAACAGTTGATCAGCAGTGCTACTAACAGCCATAATCATATGCACAATTATAAAATAATAAATACAGCACAGCACGTATCACCTGCAGCAGTAAGAATGGTGTCTGTGGTGCTGGCGAGCTCCAGGAGGATTGTGGGATATGCAGGATGTAACATGTAGAGCTTTCGGATGACTGGCATGGTTTGAACCCCCCCTGGTGCCACCTGTTAATAGAGCAAGACTTCAAATAGATTTCAACTACTGATCTCCATAGTACGATAGGTAAAGGATTACATATTTGTGCCTATCGGGTTGGGGTTAATTCCACAAATTACAGGAGAGACACCAAAAGGGACTTTCTATCTTCCAACTGCCAACCTGAACATTGGCTATTGTTAACATTCTGGCAGCAGGGTTTTGGTTAATTACACTAATTCAATTCTCTCTTCCTGTAAATTCAATTTAATTTAATAAAAATTAAATGTTAGTCAATTATCCAAAGAGTCTGCTAAATGACTACGGTCAGTCTTTGAATTCAGATATAATTCAATTCCTCTCAATTCCAATGCTAGGTAAATTCCAAGAATTTAATTCCCAATTGAATATTATCCCCAACAATTCCACAAATTAAATTCAGAAATTAAATTCCCTCAGGCTTTCAGGCTCATCACATCCATGTTCACACAGCCTAGTTATACTGGAAATATAGAAATACAAGTTTTAATTATTTTAAACAAATCCTGCAGTACATTTTTCAATAACAACTGCATTAATTCCATTAACTGGAACATGTACAAATATTACATTTCACTTTTTTTTTTACAATTCCAATTAAAACAGTCTAATTCCAATTCAAACAGTTCAAACAGTCTAATTCCAATTCAAACAGTGCAAACAGTCTAATTCCAATTCAAACAGTGCAAAGAGTCTAATTCCAATTCAAACAGTTCAAACAGTCTAATTCCAATTCAAACAGTGCAAACAGTCTAATTCCAATTCAAACAGTTTAAACAGTCTAATTCCAATTCAAACAGTTCAAACAGTCTAATTCCAATTCAAACAGTTCAAACAGTCTAATTCCAATTCAAACAGTCTAATTCCAATTCAAACAGTTCAAACAGTCTAATTCCAATTCAAACAGTCTAATTCCAATTCAAACAGTTCAACCAGTCTAATTCCAATTCAAACAGTTCAAACAGTCTAATTCCAATTCAAACAGTTCAAACAGGCTAATTCCATAACTTGATGATTGTTGAAATTAGAATTGAATCCAACATAAATTCTCCACTTCATGAGTGAATTCAAATATTTAATTGGAATTTCAAATTAAATTGGAATTGACCCCAGCCCTTGTGCCTATACTACTGAAGGATGAACAAACATAACACGTTCTCTCATAGAAAATGTATTCCTGCTCCTTATAAGCATTTAACAAGGGACTCACAGTTGTCTTGGTGAGGTTCTTTGGTGGTCTGACAGGGTCACCGGCCCAGAAAAGGAAAGCTGATTGACCAGATGTCATGATTGAGGTACCTTCCAGGTCAAGGCGTGGACAAATAAACTCTGTCTCCCACAGACTACGCCCACTGGCTCCATCAACCACCTGAACCTGAGATTACAGAGAGATGGATGGTCATCTTTGTAAATATGTACAACTATCTGAGAAGTATAATAGCTATAGGTGTAAATGTTTGTAGAAGAGATTATACTTTTCTCATTCTAGGGGCGCCAGACTTCTGTATGAGGAGATCTGGGATTCCATCATCGTTGAATTGGCCTGGTGCTGGACGACTGAGACAATGATAAATGATTCAGGTTATTTTAGTTCTATAACTTTATAGGGCAGGGGTTTTCAAACCTCTCCTTCGGGGATCCCGTCATTCCATATATTTGAACTAATCTAGAGCTAGCACACCCCATTCAACCTGTCAGCTAATTACCAAGCCCTTGAGTAGTTGAGCTAGTTCAGGTTTGAAAACCACTGTTATAGGGTATTACTTTATAGTTTTATATATTGATTTCTGTATTTTCGGGGAAAGTGTTGCAAGAAAGGCACTGCACTTGTGCACGTGACAATAAAACTTGAAGCTATCCCTTTTAATGCTTATTCATATACACCCTAATGATAAACTTCTCCATATATCATGGTGACCATATTTCCTACCTGTGTATGGCTGAGGAGGTAAGAGTCCACTCTGTGTGTGCGTCCTTCTCTCTCAGTACAGAGAGCTTGCTGGAGAGCTTGCCACACACCAGCACCCAGTCACTGCGGCTAGAGTTGAGGTTGGAGATAGAGTCCAGGCTGTTGTGGTTGTTACACAAGCCAGCCACTAGGGGGACCAAGAACTCCACTTGCTCAGTTCCACTGGACAGAGAAAGTCAAACAGTCGTTCAAACACGCACTCTATTGTAATTGTGTAACCGAGCACTTTTTTAGCCTTACCTGGAGATGTGTATGAGGGAGGAGTTGGTTTTCCTAAGCTTCTCCCAGCCGGGGTCCTTCAGTCTCAGACCAGGGGATATGGGTGTTTTTCCAGTAGCCCGAGTGTAAATATCTCCCAGGGATACAGCCTCTACAGTGCCTGAGTTAATATAGCAGATACATTATCAGACATTTAGTTATTTCAGATGAGAAACAGATTGTTCAAAGTCACTGTGCTTGATATAAAGTGTATCCCTTACCTAGTCCAAATAGAATGTAATATGCCCCCAGCTGTGTCTCATGAAACAGGGGACCAATCAGCTTTCCAGAGACATTAAAGGTCGTGAGGTTAAAGGTCACGGGATGTCCAAGCAGAGCTCCAGTCAGCCCAGACAGCAGGAGCAGTGAGAGGTCAGACACCTGAAAATAAGTTTGAGACAGTTTGGTGGGAGTATTCTAGACTGACTGGAAAATGAGTGTTGTTAACACAGTGACTCCGAAGATTTGGGAGTATGGTCTATATTGTAATAATAATATGATTTATATAGTAACAATTGTCTTATTACAGCAATAAATATGTATAGGTGCCAAGCCAGAGATTGTCATACCTGGTCAGCAGGTAAAGTGGCAATCAGCAAGTCAGGAACAGAGTCACCTTGGAGATCTGGCAGAGAAACTGCCTGGGACTGGATCTCCCCTGGGGCTACCGACCACAGCTTCTTCCCTGAGGAGGAAAATACGATAGGTTACTCCTTACTGAACATTAAACTATTAACTTCAACACATTATTAATACATCTACCCAACTGCTAAAATGTTCATGCTTGTAGCTGTGAAACTGAACCATTAAAAGCCATGCATTTCTGTGGTTGTTGTCTGACCTGTGGTGCCGTTGACAGCAGTGAGGTGTGCAGACTCGATGAGCAGACACACAGGGCCGCTAGCTCTGTCTCTCTGGGCAGATAGGGGAATGGCGCTGTTGGGGAGGGCTCTGAGGGCAGCGCCCCCTGCTGGCAGCGGTGATGGGTGGGCTTCGTACTGCAGCCCACACTGGATGAACTCCACAGGATCCCTGAGGACCCTCCTCCAAAGCACCTCACCACTGAATGCAGATAGGGCCACCACACTGTACTCTGGGAGAGACAGAGAGGGAGAAAGAGAAGGGGGTAAAGGTGGGTGGGGTTTATTACGTGTGGCAAATTGTGTGTTCTCAGCAGTTTACTGGGGCTAGCAGGATTAGATATGGAGATTAATATTACATAATCACTGGTAGATTTTTATGGTGTACAGTGAGGAGATGGGCTTGAGAGAGAATAACGGCTAAAAATTAGGGTTGAAAATATCCTCTTCGTTACTACGACAATGTCCCTTGCTGTTTCCATAGATACCTTTGTTGTTCCCCACAGAACGGGAGAGATGGGTATTGTTGCTCTTTTGAGTGACTCCTATTAGCACATCCTCAACTGAGTCATTGTCAACATCCCACAGTGCAAGAGGAGGTGGGGTAACACCTGAAGAAGAAGAAAACCACTGTTACAGACAGGAACGGTTTGTAACTACTATTTACTAAACTAGACCTGCGGTTGCTTTGCTAATATGCTATTATAATAATCATGGTAATGTGTAATCATACTAATCCAGACTGTGTAATATCCACCCCCTGACAAAGACAGTCAGATAAATCTGAGTTTTGTGTTCTCAACTGCTTTCTCATACAGTTGACTTTATTGTAATGTTGACTGTGCTTATCTTAATCTAAAGCACTAGTCTGACCAGTCGGACCTGACCTGTAGTTTTCTCTTTCTCTGCTGTGAGGGAGAGGTGTATTGGTATCAGCAACCAGCAACATACGGGTAAACTGTAGTCTGTTTCATGTGTATTGTTTATACATTAGACTCCTCACTCACCTCCCACATGATCACCCAGCTCTTTCTCCCACTGTGGCCGTTTGTCCAGTTCCCCATGCTGACAAGGCACCAGAAAGGCACACAGCAGCACCACCAGCATGGCACAGACCAGAGGCACCAGGAAAAACGCTGCCCGGATGGCTCCCCTCACCTTAGCCTTCTTCCCGTCCGGGTCAGCACTGGCACTGACACCCAATCCAGGGCCACCAGAGGCCCCAAGCCCCCCTCCATCCTCTACTCCCTCATCCCTGTTTGTCTCCCTCTGGCTCCAGTACTGCATGCCCTTCTCCTCTCTCTCCTGCCTCTTTTTTCCCGGGAGCCGTTCTCTCCACTCATCGTCATCCTCCTCTTCCTCCTCTGCCTCCTCTTCATCCCCTACGAGCCTCCCTTTTCTGCTCCCTCTCAGCTCTGAGGTACCTGTACCCATGCAGTTGCCCCTCCCCAGGCCATTGCGGGGATAGTTGAGGACCAGGTCGTCCTCCTCGCTCTCGTCCTCACTGTCGGCCTGAGTGAGGGGGTCATACTCTCCAAGCTCCGAGCCCTTCTTCCCTGTGAGGGATATACACACAAAGACACACACGGTTAACCTTTTACTGCAGTGGGCTAAATCAGGGTCACACAGAGTGTTTCTTGGTAGTCTTAAACAAATCTACGTTGAAACAAAAGTATCCACCTGACTCACATGGTTATGGGCTTAAAAATAAATGTCAGATATAGAGTTGAAATGTATTACATTTTGAGTTTGCATCCCCATATTACACTTAATATATATCACAGAAGACTGAAATATAACAAAAACTTATGACATAGAAACACCAGATAATGTTTATTAATTATGACATTCTGAAAAATATTAATAACATTCCACCCTTGAGGCCACTAGCGCTCGATTTGGTCATTTGACTGCAGGACAGAGTTCTACGGATCTGTTCGGGAAACAAGGCCCAGGTGAAAACTAGAATGATCTGATAGAACATGGTGGTGCCTGATAGAACGACAAGCATCCCAAAAGGACAGGGAAGTTACTCAAATATTGTTTATTTTAACACCAAATGAATTATGTTCTACCCTGGTCCCAGATCTGTTTGTACTCTTGCCGACTCTATTGTTCATTGTTTGGCATGACAATGATTGCCAAGTTAAATGAATGACCCCCATTACATGGCCTCATTTGTAGTTATTTGTTGAACACGAGATTTAAGCAAGTAGCTAAATCCGTTATAACATTATTATGACAGTGAGCACTGAGAAATCAAGCGACTTCGATGAGGCACCTTACTGTACTGTACAGTAGCTAGCTAGTGCGGCACATAGGATTGTGAATGATGCAATGTTTTTCTACTAAAGCTTGAAAAGAAACGAAATATCAAACATTGAAAATAAGTATCGTATTTCATCTCTCAATTCTGGACTGTCATTAAACAAATAAAAACATTATTTTGTGTTATTGCAATCAACATTACTGTAACGTTAGCCACAGCTGGCTGGCTGTTCTAGCTAGCTCACATGAGCTAACAGAATGACACCAAAACAATGAGACACGACTGCTACAAAGACTACACAACATCATTTTCACCCAAGCAACCCTTATATCTATTTCCCAAATAATTGCAACGCGTCTCTTACCAGGCAATTTGAGAGCACGGGACAAAGCTGCAGCCATTGCAAATTGTAACGGCGCTGTGCTGCAGAATTGATCCTCTCATCCAACCGAGGCGCTGAAGAACTGCTACGCGTGTGCGTGTGTGTGTGGGTGGACGTTTCGGGACTGTAGCGAGTGCATTCTGGGAGACGTGTTTTCTTACCAAACATAGTCGCAGAGAGGAAGAGGCTAAGTCAGCAGATGCTATTTAGCAGTGGGGTGTATTCATGAATGCCAAGGGAAGCCAGAAAATCCCCCAAAAATGTACCAATAACAAATGTATTTTTCGTCTCTGCGTTTTCAGAATTTTCCTTCAATGCGCAAGAGGCTGAATGTATCTCACCAGAGAAAGTATCCAAGAGAGCAAAACAGCGCCCCTCTTTCTCTGTATGCGTAGGCCATCTATCTCATGCGGTCTGGTCATAAAGGGTATGACATTTCTGCCGCCCGTAGTATTGAATGCAAGGGAAGCCAGCGAGCGAGCTTTTTTTTTATACGTTTATTTAACCAGGCAAGTCAGTTAAGAACACATTCTTATTTTCAATGACGGCCAGTGGGTTAAAAAAAAGATAAATAAAATAGCCAATCAGCGCTGAGATAAACTCCAAAAAAGTGTCAAGGGAAGCCAGTTTGGATTTGGTTTCACCCCTGTCACAGAGAAATATGTCATTGATCATTGCAACTTGAATTGTTGCATCTCATTGTGTTGTACCCCGGTGTCTAGCTTGCTAAAATTGTCCCTTTCCCAAATTACCCATGGATGGGGATAGGGATTTGGACTTGTGGTTTTACTTAATTCTCCGTACTCGCCAATGACGGCGATTCTGATCCAATCATAAAATACATTGTGCCCCTGGACTGAGAGGATGGAAGGTCAATATGTAGGTTGTAACTAGATATAGAAGGCTAATGTTAACTAGCTAACATTGCCCATGAAAGGAAGTTAGGCTAGCGAGCAAGCATTTTAGCCAGGTAGCTTAGGGCAGCAAAACATACAAGTGTCAACAGGAAAGAGAGCAGGATGACATTGGCGTTTCTCTACAAGTAGGGTGCGTCAACATGTTTTTTCTACTTGCATGAACGCACATACAGGCAAAAATCAGAACCATTGACAGCCACATCCTATTTATCTTACATTGGACTAAATTGTTTTTGGTATATTTTAGTTGTCCCTGTATTAGACTAAGCATGGGAGATTTGATGGTGTTGAAATGTCGATGAAATGGTGCTGAAATAGTGGAGGCAGCTCCTGTTTTCATTGCGGTTTGCAGTAACTCTCAATGTTTCTAAATCAATAGTTGTTTAGTAGTCCGTAAAATGTCGGAAACATCAACTTTCTTCACCAAGCTGTAGGTCATTAAATGGTTTGTTACTGTAAAGGCTTCTAGGAGTAGTGGGTGGAGGAGTCAGGCGCAGAGAGCAGGGTAGTTCAAAACGTGGATCTTTATTCCAAGAACAGAGTAACGGTCACGCCACACACAAGGGCGCATAAATACCCAGTCCAACAAACAGGACGAAACTGTCCGGGGAAAAAACGGAATCCACAATAATCCACACACCATGAACAGAAAAACAAGCCCGCACAAAATCCGGCGGGCCTACCGGGTTTAAATAGCCCAAAACCCAAACAAGAAACAGGTGAAACTAATCAGACAAAACTAACTGAAACAGAAAAGGGGATCGGTGGCAGCTAGTAGGCCGGCGACGATGACCGCCGAGCGCCACCCAAACAGGAAGAGGCACCATCTTCGGCGGGATTTGTGACAGTTACATGCAATATGCTTTGTGGACTTTACCAGACAGAGATTACTCTCCGGTTTTGTGATGAAACAAAGGTGTGGTTGAATTTATTCTGCCACTGTGTCTTCTTATTATCTCTGCCTTAGGTATATATTCCGGCACAAGGCATATGAACTAACAAGTTATAGAACAAACAAGCAATTATCACAGCTCATACACTATATATACAAAAGTATGTGGACACCACTTCAAATGAGTGGATTTGGCTATTTCAGCCACACCCGTTGCTGACAGGTGTATAAATCGAGCACACAGCCATGCAATCTCCATAAACAAACATTGGCAGTGGTGGCCTTACTGAAGAGCTCAGTGACTTTCAAACTGGCACCATCATGGGATGCCACCTTTCCAACAAGTCAGTTTGTGACATTTCTGCTCTGCCAGAGCTGCCTGGTCAACTGTAAGTGCTGTTATTGTGAAGTGGAAATGTCTAGGAGCAACAGCGGCTCACTTCAGCTGCGAAGTGGTAGGTCACACAAGCTCACAGAACGGGATCGCAGATTGCTGAAGCGCATAGCGTGTAAAAATCAGCTGTCCTCGATTGCAATACTCTCTACCAAGTTCCAAACTGCCTCTGGAAGCAATATCAGCACAAGAACTGGTCTCTGGGAGTTTCATGAAATGGGTTTCCATGGCTGAGCAACCGCACACAAGCCTAAGGGCCAAGCGTCGGCTGGAGTGGTGTAAAGCTCGCCGCCGTTGGACACTGGAGCAGTGGAAAAGCATTCTCTGAAGGGATGAATCACACTTCGCCATCTGGCAGTCTGACGGACAAATCTGGATTTGGCGGATGCCAGGAGAACGCTACCTGCCCCAATGCATAGTGCCAACTGTAAAGTTTGGAGGAGGTGGAATAATGGTCTGGGTCTGTTTTTCATGGTTTGGACTAGGCCCCTTGGTTCCAGTGGAGGGAAATCTTAATGCTACAGCATACAATGACATTCTAGATGATTCTGTGCTTCCAACTTTGTGGCAACAGTTTTGTGATGGTCCTTTCCTGTTTCAGCATAACCATGCCCCTGTGCACAAAGCGAGGTCCATACAGATGGTTTGTTGAGATTGGTGTGGAAGAACTTGACTGGCCTGAACAGAGCCCTGACCTAAATACCTGAATACCTTTGGGATGAATTGGAACATCGACTAAGAGCCAGGCCTAATGCTCTGGTGGCTGAATGGAAGCAAGTCCCTGCAGCAATGTTCTAACATCGAGTGGAAAGCCTTCTCTGAACAGTGGAGGCTCTTATTTATTTAACCTTTATTTAACTAGGCAACGAATTAGACTAGAACAAATTCTTATTCATGATACAGCCTGGAATCGAACCACGGTGTCTGTAGTGACACCTCAAGCACTGAGATGCAGTGCCTTAGACCGCTGCACCACTATTAGCAAAGGGGGGACCAACTCCATATTAATGCCCATGATTTTGGAATGATATGTTCGACGAGCAGGTGTCCACATACTTTTTGTCATTGGTGTATGTTGTCGTTTTTTCTGGCTTGTCTTTCCCAGTGATTTTACCCACGCACCGCTACTGCTCTTTAGTGGTTATTACTACCAGAGATGGTTCGAATCTATACCGCCTCTGGTTATTACCCCTCCACGAAATGACTGAGAAACATAATTAACAGTTTTACTGACTTTTATGGTGAATTAATGGAACCTTGTTTCATTACGGACTGGAAAGGAGGCTACAAAAGACATTTTTTTGTGGTTGAAATTATATTTCACCACGAGAGACCTTTCACATTGATTCATCTGATTTTTCCTGTGTCCAGCTCTGCATGGGAAGGTGTTTTACCACTTGGCTGTGGTAGGGTCTGGTAGTGACAGTAGGATGGATGAGGGAGGCATTCATTGAGAATATGGGACATATATGGGACACTAATACAAGGCATCATACTTAGTCATGCTCACACATGGTCAGGAAGGAAATTATATATCAAATAATGATCAGTTAAAAATCATCTACTATATCATGCCCTTAACACACACACCCTGATTCATTCGGCTCTATATGCTTCTATAACTTTATAGTGACATTTTCTTTGCTTTATCTTGGCCAGGTCGCAATTGTAAAATAAAGGTGAAATAAATAAATACTTGCCTACCTGGTTTCACAGTGTTCCTACCTTTTTGTTTGGCCTATCATGTTTGTAAATATATATACACAATACTGCCACCTTGTGGCACAAAGTTAAATGCACTCGGGTTTTGGTGGAAACTCCGGAAACAATTTATGGTCAATAACAGACATCGACAACAGATTTTCATGTGAATATTTAAAAATCCGTAAAAAGAAAATATGTGAATTTTCTCACCAGTGGTGTTTCCAAGAAACGGACTTGTTGCGGATAAATCAATCTGGGCGTGATGACGTGTTTGAATATTTATTGGAAAGAAGCATCAACATCACCGTGCACTTTCACCACCCTGTGAAATTCATCATAAATGATTTCATCTGTAGCCTAATAAACTGCATGGTTTCCCGAGTCGTAGTGGGAGGAGCACCCACCATGTTGACTTTGTGTGACTCCCAAATTTAGTTTGATATGATGGTTATTAGATCAATATTTGCGCATAAAGGCGTTTCCACCGCCATTTTACCCATAATTAATTTTACCAATAAAAAAAGATAATACCATGTAGAAAGGAACAAATTACCTGTCTGCAATTATACAATTGTACCGAAACTTCCTGTTTCCATCACAGCTTTCGGATTTTTTTCATAGGGTATGACTTTACTCATAAAAACTGTGGATGGAAACGTAGTTATTATCTTGGGTTCCATCCAATTGGCAACAGATGTATCTATATATTCCCTAATCAGCATAAGTGGGTATGTTTCCACCAAACTGACTTGTTGAACATTAAAATCAGAGCGTGATGACGTATTGCACACAACATTAACTTTTGATGTACCAAATAAAAATCTAAAGTATAATGTGTTTACATCGCATATTCGACTACAACAAATTTTGTCACAACAACTGTTTGTTAAATAGCTTTTTTTTATATATACAGTATATATACAGTATGACATTACCCGCATTAAAACTGCTGATGGAACGTGGTTAGAGAAATAGAAGGCAGAGATGTTCTTTATGTTCAAAAAGGTTTTGGAGCATGTGCAGTAAGTACTATTAATAGTACGTTACAATCATGGAAAATATAATTCCATTCTGGTTCTGTGTAACCTTGTGTCAGTAACCCGAAAGAGGTTAATATTTTACATGAGAGGTCGGGGCAGATCCATGTCCCGCAAGGCATCTCACAAAGTAGGTGAGTCACCTAAACAGGCGGACCTGTACCCGTTCAAAAATTGATCTCGCAAATCTAGGCGAGGACACGGGCGTCACCCCGCGTCGTTATTTTCCTTACTCATCAGTTTAAGGCATAACCAATCGATGGTCGAGGGCAGTACTTACCTCTGTATGCAGACTATTACACTCGTGGTGTTTAACATTGGTGTGCACTTCAAAAAGTATAAACCTACAGTTGCATTTTATTTTCTGAGCTCATTATGTGATACATAATTGTACGTTTTCATTCCTCAATTTAATCAGGTAAAATATAGCTTTTCTACGGGATTTTACTTATTTACACTGGTTTCAAGCGATTTGGAGCGCAAAGGTTGATGGGAAAGTTAAAACGTAAGCCTGGCATTTTTTATTTTTTTACTTCGTGAAGAGCAATCGATACCAGAGGTCTCTAAGGCTGTGCAATTTATTTATATTTGTTTATGTTTTCTGCTAAAATTATCATGTTTTGTTAATTGATAATGACCATTGAATGGCATTGATGTGATCATTGACACTTCACATAACCTAATAGGCCTTTAAAACCGTATAAAATATGAATTTCTCTTAAAATAATACATTCTGATTTTTAGATCTTGCTAAACAAATGTAAGAGTAAAATAGATCTGTATTGGTATTTCAAACAACATATATATATTTCATTTGTATACGTAATTCTATTATGGTGTCAACAATGTCGTTTTTCAAGGAGCTATTATTTTATGAGTTCGCCATTTTTGATCCAACTTGCCTTCCATAGTCTCTTCTCGTTTTTCTCTGTCCAGTTACGATCACTCACGCGTTTGAGTCAAAGAAGATGGAAGATATTTCTTTGGACGAAGTGATACGTCGACGCGGTTTCAACAACAAAGAAACAATTAAAAGGTGTTAATTTAGCAATTTATGATTTTGAATGCAATTTCTGAACGTTATGCCTTGAGTTGTATCATTCAACGTAATGAAGAAATTCATTTTCCAGAAAGCCTCGGCTATTTCAGTTCCTCAGCGGTCCTTTTTCAAGGCCTGTACTCGCTGTTGGATTAGCAACAATCATGTAGCTAACGTTACTATCTATCGCTACACTGCAGATACTGATTTCCCTGATATCAATGAGCAAAATACGCGCAGCTAGCTATTTATCAGTGCTCCGTTTAACTTGTTAGCTAACTAGGTAAAAAAAAATGTTTTTATCAGCAATTGATGACGGTAAGTTAGCTATCGACCAAAAAAATTACCGAATAAGGTAAACAGTTCGCTGGAATGTACGTTCGGTAGTTAGCTCAAAACTAACAATGGTTACAAACGCAGAAACGTTTAGCGTAACTAGTTAGTATACCTATAGATATGGTACAGAGCGCCACGCAGTCTTGTAGATTCTCTACCTAGAGCCATATGTAGTCAACTAGTTGTAGCCTAGTCCTCCATTATCTAATATTCACATTTTGGAAAACACAAGGAGCTCATATCAGAACATCTAACGTTACACTATTTGATTTTGTATATCGCTTTGAGTATACTTAGAGAGCCATACTGAATGTAGGACACAATCAAATACAATAGCTGGTGTTAAACGAGCTCCATGTGTGTTTTGCTAAATGTGGATATTAGATCATGGAGGATTAGGCTACCACTAGTTGACACCAATGTCGACCTCTTCCTCTTGTCTTTCAGGCCTATGTTCGGCAGGGGTGCTGGAGGGGTTGGGAGGACCTTTGATGCCCGACAGAAAATTGGGGTGACAGATGTCAGACAGAGACTTGGTGGAGGAGGAGGAACTGGTAACCAAAAACAAGACCTGGCCTGCAGGGCAAATTAGCCTTTCAGTAGTATCAAATATTCAACAGAATGACTTTGTTGGAACTCAAACAATTATTTAATTCTGAACAGCTTTTAGAGCAATGCTCAAGGTAATGGGTGAAATAATACATGACCCAGCCCTTGCCAGAGTTAAAGCAGGTATTTTGTGTGAGGCCCTGCCTATTGCCCTATTGAGAAGTAGAGGGATGTATTCCATTTGACGGATTGATTTTGTGTCAAGTGGACATGAAAAATGCTTATTGAGACTTCAAGAGATCTGATCTGATCTGGATGTCTCTTTTACCTGCTAAACCATTTACAAAATAATATTTTGTTTCAAACTACACCTTTTACTGTTGGACTACATTACGTTCTGTTATGCATTCTTGCAAGTCAGATCTGACATTGGAATGGTTTCTTGCCTTCTGCTCACTCTTGTCCTGCTTTTGCTTCCTCCAGCTTTTCAAGTGAAGGATGCCAGAGAGAAACTTGGCCAGAAAGATGCCCGCTTCCGAATCCGTGGCGGAGGAGGAGCAGGTGGGGTCCAGGATGCCCGACAGATGATCAACTCACGGAAAGGAGGTCCGAATACATTTAATGTTACCCCACAGAGTTTACAGCAGATACCAGCAGCACAGCTACAGACACATGTGCAGCAGATACAGATACACACTTCCAACGACATTGCCAGTGCAAATGCCAGGCAGTTTACCCCCAACCTACAAGGAATGAACATTAGAGCTGGGGTTACGCCACAGCTGGGGGGTGCACCTAAGAGGATGATGGATGCTCGTGATAGGCTGAGCCTCAAGAGGACCATTGGAGCTCCACCAAGCCAAGGAATGGCGGCACCCATGAAGATCACCAAAACCATCCAGGTAAGTGATCAGGCTAACAGTTGGCTCCAAAGTGATAGTAACCACAGGTCCAGGATCTGCTCTAATATTATCCATGCTTAGCTACTAGACAGAATTTACCCACTTGTCGCTCAAGATGTGCACGGATAAGAGAGAATGCAAATTATTGCATTGTTTATAGTGGTAAAGCATAGCTTCACTCCAAACATAGTTGCTAGCTGAGGTTAATTGGAAATGAGTTTAAAGTTCAACTAGGCTTATTTGCTATTTAGTTATTTGTAGCATGCTTTTAGAGTCAAGTGTATTCATTCACCTTCTTCTGAATAATGATATTTTTTCACTTTTTTTTTAGCAGCAAAGGCCGGTAGGGATGTCAAGTGGGATCCGTATGAAAATGCCAAGCAGGGGTTCCCAGGTAAGAGACATTTTTTTTAAAGATATGAATCAGAAGTTAGATGGCAGAATTAATTAAAATGGTCTTAGATAATAAAGTTTTCTTTAGAGTATATCAACTGAATTTGGTTGATTTGCACAACTGCATGACCAGCAGAAGTAACGTACCATCTCTCACTCAGTCTTTCTCAGGTGATGATGATATCCCTAGCAAACAGATGAAGACCACTACTGGCAACCATATGCTGCAGTCACGGGTGTGAAGACTATGCTATGTTTTCTTAACTTTTCTCTCTTTCTGTTGCTTTTTCCTAAATTATCTGTAATTCTTTATTATTCAATATAACTCAAATATCCCTTTAATACTGCCACACTGGCTGCATTGGTGTCTCACTCTCAACTTTCCATTCATTCACTGAAAAGTTTCAATGCTTCCTCTCTTTCTCCAACAGCCTGGCACCCTGGGCTGCCCTTTCACTATGTCAGCCCCCATCACTAAAGTAGTCAAAAACGATGCGTACACCGCTCCTCGTCCCCCAGTGCCTGTGGCACCCACAAGACCCAACCCTAGTGTAGGGGCCTCCCGCTCCTCTGCTCTCGCCTTACAGCCCATCTCCAGGACCCTCCGGCAGGCAGGGCCCACAGCGGAGCCCAACTCCCAGCCTCCTCCACCCCCACAGGTCAGTCTCCACATGTCCCTTCACTCAGCTACTGGAGCACTGGATTACATAAGGTCATCTCTATAGGAATGTGTTGGTAGGGATGCTAGAAGATACCTATAGACTTCCAGTCATTGTGCTAATGCTAGTTATCATTGGCTCGCAAAACTACCTCTAACTTAATACTGGACAGAGACATACAAATGGTATCCACAAGTTTATCTGACTCTGGGGAAGTAGATAAATGGCCTCCTTGTCAAATCTTGAAGTATATATCTCTAACCCAGCGGTGGGAAATTCCAATCCTCGGGGTCCTGATTGGTGTCACAGTTTTGCCCCAGCTAACACGCCTGACTCCAATAATAACCTAATCATGATCTTCAGTTTAGAATGCAGTTTGATTAACCAGCTGTGTTTGCTAGGGATGGAGAAAAAGTGACACCAATGCCCACCCCTGCTCTAACCAGTTAACAAGCGGTTAAATTAGTTCTAAACAGTAAAATTATGTGACCAACAGAAAATGCTTTGCATGCGTAAAAGGAACTGACATTTTTTCATATGAAGGAAAGCGTCCAGGTTTCAAACGATTAAGTGTTCAACATATAACTGCCACCAGGAAAGTCACATTTTGGACTGCACTGGGCCTTTAACATCACTAGTTGGCAGCATAGCAAGCCTTGGGGTCAGTAATCAACCTACTTCTCTCTCGTTGACGATAGATTAACATAAAGCCTAGCATTGGCTTATTGTGTTGGTGTGCGCTGTATATGTATTTGATTGTAAAGTGTTTTGGTGCACCCCTTCAGCCTACCTTCAGTCCTCTGGAGGGGACTAAGATAACAGTGAATAATCTGCACCCCCGTGTCACTGAAGAGGACATAGTGGTAAGTGCCTCACAATGTTCAGTTCTCTGCTGTTTTAGATTCTCTCTCTAGCTGTGTGTGTAAATTGCAGACCTGCTTACGGTGCAGCCATGACTCATTTAGCACATTCAACGGACCTTTTTCCTGTGTTCTTGTGACGGTCCACAGGAGCTGTTCTGTGTGTGCGGTGCCTTGAAGCGAGCGAGGCTGGTGAAGGTGGGGATTGCTGAAGTGGTGTTTGTGAGGAAGGAGGATGCTGTGAGCGCCTACAGGAAATACAACAACCGCTGTCTGGATGGTAAGGGCCTTCAGCAAGGGCAACATTTATTTTAAGGTTGATTGAGTTTTTTGGGAACCAGCCTCGGGTAATGATGCAGGTGATGATGAATAATTATCTGAGAAGGCATTGGTTTTACTTTCTTAAATCTTTATTCATTATCTTCCCAAGGCCAGCCCATGAAGTGCAATCTTCACATACAGGGGAATGTCATCACTTCAGACCAGCCCATTCTTTTGTAAGTCTCTCTCTGTCTGTCTCTGTTATATTCATATTTCTCACTGCCCCCTTCGTTGCGTTGCATGCAAATCAAAGTATTAAATTGTAGTCCACAATGTGCATGATTTCTTTGCACGTTGTCTTTCAGCATCACATAAAATCCCCTATTTCTCTCTCACAGGAGGCTCAGTGACACTCCAGGCACTGGAAGGAAAGAGGGTCTGCCCCTCTCTTTGTCTCGCCCCGGGGGTCGTCCAGCCTCCTCTCAACCCACACCTGAGGTGGATCCCCAGACCATCCTCAAGGCCCTGTTCAAATCTACTGTCCAGACCCCCTCTACCGCAGAGTCTCCCGGTTCACAGTGCACAGCCTTCCGCATTAAGATATAACTTTCTAGTACATCCACACACATACGTGTCACACAACACATAATACATCCACCCTCCTGTTTGACAGAGACATCTACTGAGATGATCAAATAGCATGATACTGTATTTGTATAAATTGTGACCGATCATTGGCAGGTTGTAACATCTAAAATTAACACTGGTGCCGTCGTCCAGATTTTTAGGAAAGAAAATCATTTGTAACCGTGGCGAACTACATAGATGCATGTCTCATAACCGACCAATGTGAGGCAGTCTGATTTGTTCATTTATTGTTTTAATCAAATTTGGTGGGGGGATATCACATGGTTCACTTTTACAACTGTTCAAATAGTTCACATTGAACACCCCTCTTGGAATCATGAGATGTTTTGTGCTGGTTGGAGTCTCTCTCCCCCCCAACCGATGGTCTCACTATGACCTGATGCACAAACCCATGAAGATAATTGTACTGTGAACTACAGGCAACAGTGGTTCTTGTACTGGACATAATATAAAGTTTGATTTCAGAATGACTTGTACACATGCTCGTATTCCGTTGTGGTATTTGGTTTGCCATTCTCCTTTTTGTGGCATTCAGGTTGTTCTATGCTTATTTGTGACTGTTATTTTACTCTATTGCTTTTTGCGCAGCTCAGAGAAGTTATGCTAATTTGCTCAATTTATGTTCAACTGTCTGTAAAGTGCTTTTTACAGCTGCCTTTTATGTCAGTCATGAAGATATGGTAGTGAGGTCAGATCTATGTACAAGTTAATTACTGCCAATAAATATGTTGCTTTATAAAGATGTGTTCATATTGATGTGTGTGTATATAAATCATTGGTTCATATCCTTATTTCTCAATAGAATTTGGATCATTTTGCATTAGTGTCTTTGTTTGTCTGCTAGACCGGGCTTCACAAAACCTTTTGGGGCCGGAGATCCCTTTTGTGATAGCAAATTCATCAGGGACCCCCTCATAAACAGATTACAACGCGAGTGCAATTTAAAAAGGGCTTACAGGGAGTTTTACATGGTTTGCACAGCAGACAAAGTCCCAGGCCCTGGGAAGGAGCATTTAAAAGACCCTGCTCTTGGCATCTGAGAGAAAATGTAGCCGTTTTAATTTTGTCATGGGGCAGACATGTTTTGTTCCAGCTTTAAAGCTATTATGTAATTCTACACGTTCTGCCATGAGGCAGAGAGCAAGCTGCTGTTTTAAAGCTTTAATTTGGGAATAGTATTGAGTTGTTACCCAGGGCTAAGGACATAAATTGTAAATAAATACTATTACATAGTGCTCTATTACATACTTTAAATATATTCCACAGATCCCAAAAATCGTATAATCTGTTAGTAATATTAATTTAAATTTTTTTAATGTTAAATATGTATGTTGAGATCTGGCAGCGGAACCCTGCAGTACACCTGGACCCCATTTTGAGAACCCCTGTGATACACAGCTAGAGCCTCTAAAAAGTAGAATTAACATTTTTGGTGGGGGGATTTGTATTAAGCACATTTAGACTACAACCAATCCATTTCCACTTCCTGTGTGAAAGGTCGCAAAGAAAATGGCGCCGTCCAAGACGAAACATGTCAACCAGGCTTGTGTTATTCCAGGAGGTTTTACAGGTAACCATTGCTAAAATAACACACGTAAACGGAGAATGGGATTTAAAAAATATAATTTTGGGTTCGTTAGTTCGATCATGATCTCATTCTGTTTCAACCACACTAGCTTGCTTCTAGCTAGCTAACGTATGTCGAACACTCAATTTAAGCTTGCTTCAAGACCAAACTTTGTAAACACATGAGTCTTGAGGTTGTTGGTGTTTAACGATTAAAATTGCTCAACTTGATGTCTGTACATTATTTGGACTACATCGTGTAGCTAAAGGAAATATTGTATACTATGTTTTACTCTCAGGCTGAAGCCATTAGTAACTTCTGCGTCTCCCTGGCGTTGGAGACAATGTATTAGGACCTGCCTAGACAGATGTTTCTGTTTGGACTGTATTCTGACTGAACCACTCTTCTCAGTGCTTTCCCTACAGTTCAGTACTGACAGTGTTGCCCAGCACAAAATATGTGTAAAAGAGCACCGGGTGCGAGCAGAGAAAACCACACAAAGACCCCTCGACAGAACACTGTTTGTCCTTAACATTCCCCCATATTGCTCTGAGGTACGTTTTATGTTGTAAAGACTGTCAATTACCAATCAGTGTGCATTTGATTGTTATTACTATTAGTAAGTCTACAGAAAAATGAAATGTTTGTGCTACAGCTGTCTGTGGCTAAATAAGGTAGAAATGTACTAATCTCTTTCTGCTGTCTTTCAGGGTGTGATAAAGGAGCTCTTCTCTCAGTTTGGTCCTGTTCAGTCTGTGGAGCTGAGAGAGAAGCCAGGGTCCTTTGAGCACTCCGGACCCAAGCTAGCCAAGTATTTCACACCAGCACAAAAACAGGTATGCCCTGAATCCAGACAACGAAGCGCTGTGTTTAGATCAGATTGATTATTGAAGTGCCTATGGACACCTTTTCAGTATTGAGCCTTTTCTGTTTCCATTCCCTACAGGGGTTCAGAGTGGGTTACATCGTGTTTCAGAAGGCCATCAGTATTACAGCAGTGAAGTCCCATCCCCATGATGTCCCATTGGTTGTTTCCACAGAGCAGCGACCTGTGTGGACAGGTCTACAGAGTGAGTGAGCTTTAAAGTGCTCTTCTAGATGCTTGGTCTTTTCTAAATATCGGCAGAATGTATAAAATTGGAAAGACATTTCACCCAGATTTAATACAGTATTTAACATGCCTTTCACTTCTGTCTTGCTTTTATTTCTTTGTCTTTAGAATGGATTCATCAGTACAAGCAGTCATTTGCTCAGCCAGACAAACTACAGGAGGCAGTTGACACCTTCATGCAGGATTATGATAAGAGAAAAGAAGAGGTCAAATTCTCCCCCTGTATCTCAATCTCAACTCATTTTGGTATTTCTGTTAACATTTTTTTTTCTTACCCAGGAGGCAGAGCGACAAAAGGAGCAGGCTGAAGAGCAGCTGGAGGATGAGGAGGGCTGGGTAAAAGTTACCAGGGGTAAAAGCGGGACCAAGACCCGCCCCCACAGTGAGGTATCCAATCAGAAAGCTCTGCAGAAGGAGAGCAGAAAGAGGAAGCGAAAGGAGCTCATGAACTTCTACACCTGGCAGCACAGAAACACACAGAAAGAACGTAAGTTATTATGGTTCTAGTCATTTGATCACAACAGAAGCACAATGTGTGGTGAAATCCTTTTATTCTTTAGTGCAAAACTTTTTTGTTCAGTAATTCCGGCTTCACTGCTAACTCTGTCCATATTACTCAGTCACTCTGCATTTTGAAAAGGGTTATTCTCTCTTTCAGACATCGCTGAACTGAGGAAAAAGTTTGAAGAGGACAAACAGCGAATTGCTTTGCTAAGAGCACAGAGGAAGTTCCGACCTTACTGAATCAAGTGTCTGAGATTCTCCCCACCTTCCTGTTTTTTAAACCACCTAACCACACCATTGATGTCAATAAATATCAATTTATTCTGCTTGTATAGTTTTCTTGTTTGTCACTGATACAGTAACGTATGGAGTCTTCAAGTTTGATTGGTATTTGATTCAAAAGTTGTGAATCATTACCTTAGGATCACTTCATGTTTTCCAACAGACACCCTTGTATTCTGCTATTTCTGGGGCTGTAGGATAGGAGGCTTTAATATCCGTTATTTAGTTTCAGGTGTAGAGCTATGTACTTAGTTTACGTGACCTTTACCAAAATGTCAAAGGCAAACTGGCAGCACAATTCATGTGATGTACATTTGGAATGCACATGGCAGGTGAAGGTATTTAATGGTAGTTGAAATAAAATACCAATTGTAAAAGTGTTCATAGAGGTGCTTTATTGGACTTGTTCAACCTGTAGGCCAGTCTCATCGTTTCTGGTTTCCAGTTCCACGTCATTTTCTTCCACTTGACAACAGGATGGAAGTACAGATGACCGTGACACCTGAAATGCTGAGGGCCGCCAGCAAGAGAAAATGTTAGTGTCAGTTTTATTCCACTCATACAGCAGCTGTGGGGTAAGTTGAGACATTTTGGGTATGGAGATGTAATTTCATGGAGTCTGAAGGAAGAAACCACATGGAAAAAGTAGTAAG
This sequence comes from Oncorhynchus kisutch, assembly GCF_002021735.2. Taxonomy (NCBI): domain Eukaryota; kingdom Metazoa; phylum Chordata; class Actinopteri; order Salmoniformes; family Salmonidae; genus Oncorhynchus; species Oncorhynchus kisutch. Next base: position 59,521,854 of record NC_034183.2, read on the forward strand.
CAAGTTATGATGCTTGGATCGAAACTAAAATAGATCATTAAAGATTGTTCTATACATCAGTTGGAGTCTACGCTTCAATATGTGGTCCTAAGCCTAGCATGAAAGTGCATCGTTGTAGTTGTGTGGGTTAATATAGTAAAAATGTTTGCCTTGAAGTAAGTTGAGCCAAAGGCAAGTGAGAAAATGTAAGAGATCTTCCCAGGCATAATGCAAGGCATTATCGCTGGTATATGTTAAAAGTGTAAAGAAGTACAACATTAGGTGTTAAGCCTGTGTTGAAATATGCTTAAATTGATTAAAAGACTAAAAGAGCAATTGTGATTGTGTTGAATTGTTTGAAAAATATACAGGATTTTAAAAAGATGGTAATATTTAATTCAGTACAGAAATGTGTAGGTGGCTCAACTACTCGGGGTCAAGCTATGTTTTCAAAACTAACGCTTAAATTAATTCTGATTATTTCCAGGGATACACATCCTGAAATAAGTAGATATCTTTGTTAGAAAGAATACTACATTTCCCTTGACAGAGTGATGTTGAATGTAAAACAAAAATGGCTCAACTTACCCGACACTCCCATATTTGGAATGTGCTTACCTATATTCAGATCACTATGATTCCCTTACTGTTCTGACCCAACAAAACAGGACCAAATGAGACTAACTGGGCGACTCGATCTGACCCAGACTCCCTCCTCGCCCTCTCACCATCAGGTGCTGGATGGAAGAGGATGAGACAGCATGACTATTGGATGAAATAACCCAATTCACAGTGTTAGGGTGAATGTAGAACATAGAGACCTGAAACACTCACAGGTGATGGAGCAATGTTGTTTACACTCTTCCTCCTCTGTGCAGATTTCCACCCAGCAGTAAAAGTACACCTGAGAGACAAGATTCAGTAATTAGTGTTTTTCCCTAACCCTGGTCCTCCAGTACCCCAACAGTACACATTTCCATTATAGTCCTGGACAAAACACATCTCATTCAACTCATTGAGGGCTTGATGATTAGTTGAATCAGGTGTGCTTGTCAGGGCTACAATGAAAATGTGTACTGTTTGGTCATCGATGATCAGGGTTGGGAAACACTGTAGCAGATGGAGGACCAAGAGATCTTTGTTTTGACAATATACCAAACAAAAACAAACATAACATGCAATAATTTCAACAATTTTACAGTTCATATAAGGAAATCAGTCAATTGAAATAAATAAGTCCCTAATCTATGGATTGCATATGATTGGGCAGGGGCCCAGCCATGGGTGGGCCTGGGAGGACATAGGCCCAAACACTTGGGAGCCAGGCCCAGCCAATCAGAATGAGTTTTTCCCCACAGAAGAGCTTTATTACAGACAGAAATACTCCTCAATTTCATCAGCTGTCCGGGTGGCTGGTCTCAGACAATCCCGCAGGTGAAGAAGCCGGATGTGGAGGTCCTGGGCTGGTGTGGTTACACGTGGTCTGCGGTTGTGTGACTGGTTGGACATACTGACAAATTCTCTGGCAACAACTCTGGTGGATCTTCCTGCAGTCAGAATGCCAATTGCACGCTCTCTCAAAACCTGAGACATTGTGTTGTGTGACAAAACTGCACATTTTAGAGTGGCCTTTTCTTATCCCCAGAACAAGGTGCACCTCTGTAATGATCATGCCGTTGAATCAGTTTCTTGATATGCCACACCTTTCAGGTGGATGGATTATCTTGGCAAATGAGAAATGCTCACTAACAGGGGATGTAAACAAATTTGTGCACAACATTTGAGAGACATATGCTTTGTGTGTGTATGGAAGAGTTCTGGGATATTTTATTTCAGCTCATGAAACATGGAACCAACACTTTACATGTTGCGTTTATATTTTTGTTCAGTATATTAGCAAAAAGTTCAGATTCTTCAGATAAATAGGATATACCTTACCTCTTCCACACTGGGATTGCCTGTCTCAGGGTCCACAAAGGAAAAGGTCTTGACATCAAACCTCCTGACATGGGAGTGAGAGGTTGTCTTTCCCTGACTGTCCACTGGGACAGAACTCCTTATGTTGTCCAGAGGGTTAGGACAGCTGTCAGGGAGAAGGATGGGAGTGAGACTACTAAACCAATGTATATTGACAGTCTTCATATTCACAGTGATTAATCTTGAGTTAGTATAGGAAAACTTGTCTCCCTCGCTCTCACCCATCATAGAGTAGTGTCCATACGGAGTGTCTGGAGGCAGGGTAGGCGAAGCAGTCACGCACACGCAGGGAGAGACTGGGGTCAGGGGAGGGTGGAGCGATTGACACCTCCACATACACAGGCTTATGCAGATAGAGGGTCAGGGGCAGCTGGTCCTCAGGGAGGAAAGAGGTAAAGGACTCATCTGGAAAAAAGAAAGGGGCCAGGATGATGGAGGTCTACCAGTGTAACAGTGTGTGAAGTGACAACTCTTGATGCCATATACTTGCAGTGATTGGATATGGCATCCCTTGCTTGGTCTGTGGAAACCATATTGTTTTACTACAGTACCTGTGGCTATTCTCATCTGCACTCGGACAGTCCCCATTGCAGTCACAGGTGGAGGGTTAGTTGGGTTTAAGGACCACTGATCAGTGTGGAGGAGAGCTGACCCCTCGTATTGACACTGGACCTGCAGACTACAAACCAAGTAGTCATTTACTCCAAACATTTACTCCAGTTTCAAGCAATTAGGTTCTGGCTAAAGCCACGATATGGTAAAGTAGTCCAAATTGTAGTTCACTGTCCACAGGCAGGAAGAGAAATAAGCAGCTACCTGAAGGGAGAATGTTTGCCTCTAATCTTTGGATGCAGTTCCTCAACCTCTACCTCATAGCTTACAACATCCCCATTCACCTGTAAATATAAGAGGGGGAACAAGTTATTTTAGCATACCTAAGAGTATTCAACACTGCAAGAAAAAGCAGCATTATACTACTACCAGAGGCATTCTGGACAGAAGTATACTACTGTGGATTAGGGCAGAAGGTAAACTAGGCCGACTGACTCACCATCATCTTTGTGCCACACTCCCTCACCCCGATTTTAAAGACAGCTGTATCTGCAGAGGTAGCTACAGGAGAGCACTGTGGCTGACCCTTGACGGCAAGGTTGTTGGTGTTGATTGGGGGGTCAGTGTCTGTTGCCTTCACAGAGAACACAAAATGGCCATCCAGAGAACAGGCTGAGAGCAAGAGGAGACAGAAACAAGGAGTTATTCTTGACATTTAATCTCTGATATCACTATGCGCCAATCTCACCACAACAGTTACTATCCCTCTGCTGATACTTTCTTTCAGAAGCATGTTCTCAATTGTACAAATACACACAAAACTAATTCCATTACTGTTCATTCTGTAATAGCAAGTTGAGTCATGATCATCATAGCAGCATCCCAGTTTGAGACAGCCATCATTGGAGACATCCTGGGGCCCACAGTCCACACGCAAAGCTCTATGGATGCTGCATTTTCCTGATCGTGCTGAAGGAAAGTAAATTGGAAGAATGACTTTTACAGAGGTGGTACAAAATGGCACTGCAATTACTATGTGGGATAAATAATCTAAATTCACTCCCTATGACATTATATGAACTCACAGGTGCGACCGATGATGGGTTTCTGGGCAATCTTGAGTAGGGGGCAGCTAATATTGACCCTGTACCATTGATCCCCTGCGTCCAGCTGGACTCTCAAAGACACAACCACTGTGTCACCCTAAAGATAAACCAAAGTGGTTTGATATGGCAATCAGTAGGTTCACACACAGACCAAGACCTCTCAATGCAATGAACATCAAAAAATACATTACCATACCTCAACCTGTGTGTAGCAACTGTCATATCGACTCTGGAAAGAAAGGGTACCATTCTTCTCTCCCCTTCTCACTCCACAATGTTCTTTGGCTTTTGGCACAGGCACACTGACTCCAGACCTGTCTGGGGAAAATGAGATCACCCAGCACACCATACATTCTAATTAAACAAACCAAATCTGCAGATATAGAGGGCTAAAATATAATGGCTATTTACCTTTTACGTGCAGGTTATGAAGAACCGCTTGACCGAAAACTGCGCGTATTCGTCGGGCGGTGCAGGTGACTCGAGGCAGGGCATCTTGTGCTCTAGTTTGAGCGGTTTTCTGCTGCACGAGAGTTGAAAGGCATCGGTAATATGGCGCAAAGAATGCAAAAATGACACAAATCATAAGTAGCATTGTTAGGCTACAGGTTATGCTATGTTTTAATTAGTTAAATGATTCACAATTGAACAATATAATTGTGACAAAAGTAATATTTTGCGCGGTATTTGTGTGGTTTCTTTGTGTAGTGAAGAAACGTGTCGTGCAAGACCAGTAATTGGAGTGGTAAGGCAGGACATTACGTCAGGCTTTGTTAGCCTACAGGTGATTAAGTCAATTATCACAGTCTGACTGTATGGTGGCCTGCTGTATGTAATACATCCGTGACTGAATGAATGATAACATTTCATTTTATGAATACATTTGATTTATTATTAAGCGATCCTTCCAACGTTTACCCCATTGTTTTCTTAAATGTGGGGAAAAGTTCTGCTATATTGTGGACTTTCATTATAATACTATGTTGAATCCGAAGGAAAATAAGGACATATCACCCTTGATTAAAAGGTCAAAGTAAAGTGAAGGTAGTGTATGGCACATTTGCACTCTGCATACAATACTAGGCAATTAATGTTCACCTCAGGGTCAGTAAATGCAATTATTACATAACAACCTCAATCCCCTTCTCTTCTCTCACAGTTGCCATGCTCATTTCTCAGTCCCTATGCTATGAGGCATTTTAACATGAGCACTTATAATCATTGATGATGTGCTGCTATTAATGTCAGTGTGTCCTTGGTTGTGTATTTATTGGTGGTGTTATGTATTGTCTGGTTCAATCAAATGTGCCCTTTTGGGGATTAATAAAGAACTATCTTATTTTATTACATAGCCAGGCCCATCTTCTTGCTACATATTGGAAGCCACAAAATGAAATAGAATGTTGAATCTTCATACTATAAACACTGTGTTCAGTAGGCCAACTGTCACTGTGCCCATGCATGGCATTGTCCCCCATGTAATGCAGACACAGAACAGGATGCAAATAGCTAAATAGGACAACGCTTGGAAGTCTACTTTTTTATGTAGCAATTTGAGGAAGATCGTAGAGCAGCTAAATTAAAAGTTGTCCCACTGAGACGAGACATGCCTCATGTCAGTTAAAAGTGGAATGGACATGATATACACATAGTTAAACTAAGTGATGAGAAAATGTTCACATGTAGTTTTCTTTTCTGTATTCCATCCTTTTTTTGGACCATACATAAGTCATGACTCATGAGTCATAAACTGATTACACAATTGGCCTACTAGCTTTTCCATTACATGTGTTGGATGTACAAGCAGAATTATATAACCCAATTTGGAATACATAGCCACCCATTAGATGTTCTAGTGTTGGACTATGACTGAGAGGCAAACTCGAAGCACATTCTATAAAAACATAAAATAATGGATGATATTTAAGCAATAATTAATCATATATGAAAAGCATTTACACTCCTTAGGCCTACTCAGCTCTCTTCACAACCACAATGCTGTACTATTTCATCCAAACCAATCTCAAATATCCCACCTCACCTCAACACACTAGATTTATATGACAATCTCAATTCAAAGGCTTGTTGACAATATGGGAAACAATGTTGGCAAACAGAACATTGCAGTCACAGCACATGAAACAGCTGATCCTGTGACGTAACACTTTGAGGTTTTTGGGGCATTCCTCTTATTTCCAGTGTGTAGCTGTGTACCTGACGAAGAGTACATTAGACTATCTGAACATGGCTTTAAATCGAAATCATTCTCAAAACGGAGGGGTTTTGATAAACAACGGCGAGAGGTTAGTGAATCATTAATCGCCACGAAGCTCACTTTCTAAAGGTAGCTTAGTTAGCTGTTATGGTAATGTTAGCTAGCAAGATTGTTTCCGTACATAGTGTTAATTAAATCTAGCCAATGTCAGTTAGCTACTTGGGTTGCTTTTTTTCATCCAGCAAGCGCTATTTCGTAGTCCTAACGTCGTTGGCTAGCTGGTTTAATTATTTTTTAGCTAGCTAACTGTTAGCTAACTCTCAGTCAGCGTTGTCGTTGGCCTTGCTGGCAGGAAAAGCTACCTAAGTACCAAGTCAGTCCGTCATCATTACGCCTTAGGAACGTATTAAAGCTAACGTTAGCTAGATATATTTTCTTACTTTAGTAAAACTAGATGTACAAGTAAGCTAGCTAAATAAGTTTGTTTTCCAGGGAGGTAGACACAGCAAAGTCAACAAAGAGAGTGAGCCCGCCCGCCTCTACTACCACCTGAGTCTAAAGTAAACGGTGTGACAGTTTTAGGAAGTTGATAAAGTAACAGGAACTTATGAAATATACGAATAAAGAACTATTCATAATAGTTAGATTTGGCACATTCTGGAAGTATTAGATTTAACCAACCAACCAGTATGTGAAATGCCAATAGTAGGCCTATGTGAAATGATGTAGACCATATAGAATCCCACTATGTTCCTTGACGCTCGATTCTGCTAGGATTCTACGACAGACTTGTCTGTAAATTCACTACACATGCCTAAACTGAACATGTATCATCCACTAGTGTGTTGAGGGAATGCAAGAATGTGGAGCTGTCCTTCAGTGATGTCACCAGCAAGACAGACCTGCTGAGGGGGACCAAGAAAGGGACTGTTTACCTCACTCCATACAGGGTATGTTTATTATCTGACCATGCTGGTCCTGTGTGCCTGTTGTCTTCCAATCATTTTTCTTTAATAGCGGTTGGCATCCAATAAATGTTGCATTACCGTCACCTACTAGACTGGAGTATAATTGCTTTAAAAAATCTATACAAAACAATCTACAAATACCCTACCATCTATCCCTGCACTCACTAAAAACCCACCACCCTGCTCCACTATTTAAATCTATTTAGTCCTACCTCAGTTCAACAGCCTGAAAGGATGGGAAACCACCACTGAACACACCCTCTAACTCTTCTGACGTCAAGTCTCACACATCCAAATATATCTCTGCAGCTGCCACCACAACCTCAATTTTCTGCGACTTACATTCCATACCTGCAGTACAGTACAATCTTACTGAAACATATAACTTTTTAGCCTATCTCTCTGTACTGGTACTGTTCTACTACTCACACCACTCCTCTCAGGATCCCTCCCCCTTGACCCATCTTCCTCTACTTTCTTCAGTGCCTTAGCATACGACAACTTCTGCACTACTCTAACCCTGGAAACCTCAACCTGCCTCTCGCACTGAACATTTCTGATCTCCAGCCCCCCTACAATTAACACATACCACTACTTTCCCCAATGCTACACATTCCTTTGTCTCATGCCCTTCTGCACACTTCTCACATCTAGGATCCTCCCTCCTACACACTGCTGCCACATGCCCATAAGCTTGACACCTGTAACAATGTAATGTATTCGGCACAAAAGCTTTAATGGGCTAACTTATCTATCCTAACATTTTGTTGGGAAAAGACTCAACATCAAAACTCAAAAGTGGCGTGGCGGTCTAAGGCACTGCATCGCAGTGCTAGAGGCGTCACTACAGACCCGGGTTCAATCCCAGGCTGTGACGCAGATGACCGCGACCCGGAGACCCATGAGGCAGCGCCCAATTGTCCTAGCGTCGTCCGGGTTAGGGAGGGTTTGGCCTGCCGGAATGCCCTTGTCCCATCGCGCTCCAGTGACTCCTTGTGGCGGGCCGGTCGCCTGCTGGATGGTGTTTCCTCAAACACATTGGTTCGGCTGGGTTAAGTGAGCAGTGTGTCAAGAAGTAGTGTGGCTTGGCAGGGTCGTGTTTCAGAGGACGCATGGCTCTCGACCTTCCTGAGTCCGTAGGGTAGTAGCAGCTACAAGACTAGTTGTAGCTACAAGACTTTAACTACCAATTGGATATTGAGAAAAAGAGGTAAAAGGTTTTTTAAAAATACAAATAAAAACTCTTCTGTTTCACCACTCACGCCATCCTGTCTGCGTCACATCAAACGATGAGTATCACAAACTGGAGGACCACCATTGCTCTGCGTCCCATCTCATTGCCCTCTTTTTCTCTGTTTGTCCTCGTTTCAGTTGGTGTTTGTGTCAAATAATGCCAAGGACAGCCTGGGGTCTGTGATGTTCCCGTACTACCTGATGAAGGGCTGCAGCATTGAGCAGCCAGTCTTCGCCGCCAATTACATCAGGGGCACAGTGTCTGCTGAAGCTGGGGGTAGGCAGCAGTTTGTTGTCCTCCCATAGCATTCAACACCATCATGAGGAAATAACTGTAGAGCATGCAAAGTGTTTATGGCCTCCAGTCCCAGGTATGGCCTGATGTGTCCTAGGAATACATGCAGAAGTGAATCAATGACGCAAGGGTGATTTGCCAAGGCCAGATATTTTCCGAGGCTGACATCAGTCTGTAAACCACAATCTCATTTTACTTTACAATGTCTATGTGTCAAAGTTTATACCAGCAGCAATAGTCGTGTTTAGCAGCAGTCATAGAAATTGAAGTGTGACATCTCCTCCAAAGCACTGATTATAATTCAATATCAGATGTGTAATTTAATGCAAAGACACAGTCCTCATCAATGTTTTGACTCTACTTTCTTTGCTTTCAGGAGGCTGGGAAGGCCAGGCTAGCTTCAAGATGTCTTTTTCCAGTGGGGGAGCCATCGAGTTAGGTCAGCACCTCTTCAAACTGGCAACAAATGGTAAGTCATTTCATCACTGCCATGTTTGTCAGTACAGAGCCTATTTGTCATTTAACATACAGTATCTGCTGTACTCAGTTTATATCGTACATGTTTAATTAATTATTTAATTGTACATCACTAAAGCATTTCCTGGTAATGCAGTCAAAGTTTGTTATATTTGTTAGGCTACATATTTGTTATACATGTTACTCTTTTAGTCCAGTCTGTATTTTAGGATTAACCCTCAACTTTGTTTTAGCATCTCGTGCCCCTCCTGCTCAAAACGGAGGTGCCTCCTTTGGCTATCCCTCTCCTGGAGTGATGAATGGCTACGGCCCACCACCTGTTCCTCAGAACTACCCGTATGAACCCCCACCCCAGCAGAATGGTTTCTACCAGGCTCCCCCAGGCAACATGGGCTATCCCTACCCTATGGCAGCCGCAGGTTTGTTATTAAAGATCTTTATCATCACTATAAAACTGTTTGTATGTTATGCAGGTTTGGGTCATAATAATTGAGAATCAAATGCTGTGATGCTAGGAGATTTAAGTTTACATTAGAGATTGCATAGCACTTAAATATAGAAACATTTTCAATAACGCCTCCATTGTTATGAATTTTATTGATTGGTGTCAATATTTATAACTATTCAAGTAAAGATGTGTCCCCAAGGCTCTTATGAGTATTTTGGGTATTCTCTCGTGTGTTGCAGGAATGTACCCATCTGCCCCTGCCTACATGGCCCCACCTCCCCCCTATCCTGGGCCCCCCCAAAACTGGGCTGCTCCCCCTGCAGGTTTGTCTCCCTGTCTCTCTCTGTATGTCTGCATCGCTGCATCTGTCTGATCCCATCAGTCTGCCTCAATATGAAGCACATGACGCATGGCACTGAGAAAGGAGTGCTGATGTCGTAAACAGTACACATCATATTAAAAAGGAGAAACAAACAAAATGCCTCTCACCCCTAGTCTCCCTTACCCCATGAAACAACCCAGTTGTTCTAAACTCAGTACGCCTCATTTACATGTCAGTTGTGTGTCTAATTGTGGGTTTTGGAGAATTGAAATAGAGTTGGACGTGTGCATCATTCTGTCCAGAAGATGTCTTGTCACGAGTATCCTGCTGCAATATACTGTGCTAAGTGTGCTCCATTGTCTCTCCTACTCTACAGTTACTCTACAGAAGCATGTGCTTTTGTATCAGTTACTGTACATTATTCTCCCCTCATTTCTCTCCCTGATCCTCAGGTAATGCCAAGGCAGCAGAGGCAGCAGGCAGCGCCTATTTCAACCCCAACAACCCCCACAATGTCTACATGCCCATGGTAAGGGACCTGTTATTCTCTCCATGTCCAGTCAGTGCGTGCACTTTATGCTGTGTTGATGTTTTTAGTTCAGTGTTTTGAAGATATTCTATCACTGTTTATTCCCACATAGGAACAGCCTCCTCCATATGCACCTTCTGCCCCTCCTGCTCCTTACCCAGGCTATCCAGAGAAGAAGAACAACTAAAGCTCAATAACCATCATCCCCTAATAAATGTAACAGCAAATTATTAATCGGATGATAATTATTAGACTGGAAAGGAAAGTAATGAAGTACTACATTGACAAAAAGGCAAGATTATTTTTCTGGCAATTCACACAAATAATTTTGAGGCACAACAATGTTGGGACATTTTCAAATGATGAATGTTTCCTTTTAATCATGAGTAAAGCTTTATTTCACCCCCTCCCACTCAGTTTATTTTATTTTGTCAATTGCCAAGTAAATGGTTATTCACTTAACAGATAAGTATTCAATCTTTTCAGTTATCATGGTCGTCTCTCTCCTTCAGTATGGGGAATGTATAGGCATTAAATATTTACAGCATTTTTTAAATCTAGAGGTTTATTACCAAAATACATTTTATAACAATTTTCAATTAAAATTATGATGCTTATTAACAAAACGACAATTTCTATTCCTACTAGTATTGTAAAGTATTTTTACATTCACGTTCACAGTAAGTGTTTCCATTGTGTTGGTGTGTGGTTTAAGTTTGTTCCAGAGAGCCTTGAATGAAAGCTGAAGTTCCCAGTGCTCTCATTGCACACCATACCTTTTCTAGATTATTTCTGGCTTTTTATTGAAGGAAGGAAGGAAGGAAGGAAGTGCATGTTGTTTGAATATGGCAATTGGATGGAGCACTGACATGTACCGCTACATATGTGAGGTTATTGGTAATGTGCAATGTTCTTAGATCTCACAAATAACTTGTGTTCAGCCTAGAGATGATAACTGGTCAACATGAATAACCCATGTCCTAGTCGAACCCTGTATATTGTATTGATGAATGCAAAGCCCGGCTGAAACCAAAACCCTACTCTGTGCAATTACACAAGTGTTGGGTTACTAGGCCATGTATTTATTTAGCCGCTAGCCCGCTACACAGTGCTTTCTTGCAGTTGTGACGAATTAACCTGTGAAAACCACTCATTTATTCCTGATTAAACTGAGTTGTAGTGACTAACAGACCATATAATTGCTATTTTCTCAGAGTGCATAGAGAGGACATTTTTGTACTAGTTTTAGGTTAGAGGTTTGGTTGGTTTTAATTATCTGCTTAAATTAATCAAATGTCTGAAATATTTTGTTTGTAAACCATACTCCTTATTTTGAGTTCTTTATATTGATTCAAAATCTAATAATAAATAAATGTTTATGTAAAACTTATCCAAAACAGTGGTGTGCCAGTATTTTAAGCATTATTTTGTTTGTATAGAACAAAAAAAAAGGAAATGTCAGTATTGCACAAAAAATCGTATTAGTAATATCTTGAATAACATATTATGATATAAAACGCTATCAAATCCTGACGATATCATCACTCCATATTTTCACAGAAAATCACACACTATACAGAGATATTTCAAAATACAGTTTCAAGAATCATAACATTACAATTCAAAGACTCCAAATACAAGCATGCCAAAACATTCACTACACACAACTGCTGTCTTAAAGTTTTCATGTCATCATCACAGAAGGATTAGACATCTCAAATGATAACACTTAAGGAATGACTAATATATTTCTCCTTCATACCCTCCCCACCAACTAATTCATACTCAGGAAAACATTTGACTATCACTACTCTATGGCTCAATTCCTAGTTTATTTCCAATCCCCTCCCTTGGGAAAAGGAATTGTGCTTTTTAAAACTTTATTTACTTATTGAATACTTAACTGTCATTTTGTTTTTATGGTGTGTGTGAAGTGAGGCATCATTTAATTAGACTGCTGAATTGTGATATGTGTACAGCCTGATTTAATGTGCTTTTCTTCCCAGCACTATGAAGCATATTTTAAGGGGAGTGTCAAACCCTGGGTGTACAAAATTAAGAACTTAATGATGTACCACCTATAACACACAGCGGTACTTTGTGGTTAGTGGCTCCTACCCCAGGCCACTTAATATCCACTTCCTGATAATGGTACCGTACCATTGCACTACTTTGGACCAGTAACTATGTAGCCCGCTGCCCATCCCTCCCCTTTATGACCTTTCAATAGTCTAATACACTTCTTTGCATCACCTCCTTCATTTGCACTGATTTGAAAACAAATCCCTGTTGTTGCCATATTATGTTCACATATCCTATTTTTTGGGGATAAAGATCCAGATGTGGAGTGATCAGTGAAGACGAAGGAGAGGAAGTGACTATAGGTTATTATTAAGAGTCGGTCTTAATGCTTCCCTTATGGCTCCTCCTGTAGGAACCACACCTCGTTGCGTCGGCCGTAGGGTTTCATTGGTGGGTCGTAGGTGCAGCAGAAGTACTGTTTCCTCTGAAATGGGGCAGTCTCACCAAGAGTTTTGGTTAGGCGAGAGGCCTCTGCTCGGTACTCAGTCTCCCCTGCGAAGCCTCCAAACTGCCTGTGAAAAGCAAGGGCAGGTGGATAGGAAAGGAGAGATAAAGAGGATATGTGATCAAATCATTGAATATGAATATTAAATAAAACAATTATCGTAAAGAATTAAAGAACAAAGTGAGGTGAAGACTGCATGGAGACCCCACAGTGAGTAGACAGTCATGCCGGGTCGATCCTCGATTCTGATGGCACTGTCGATGGGCACAGGGGGACTGACTTGGTAGTTGGTGGGAATCCTGAGGCTAACCACCAAACGGCGTGACATCACACCATCGTCCCTGGGATATACTGTGATGATAACCGGTGCTGTCGTCCCCATTGCCCCCCCTTGGAAAACAAAGATACAGAGGACAGATAGAGGGGATAGCAGACAACTTATTGCAACAGTGTTATGTGTGCATTGAGTTCATTGCCTCCTCTTAGGCCCAGTTTCAAACTGACCTCTTGCATCAAACAGAGTAGACACTTCTTCAGTCACCCTTGAAGATCTGAAAGTACTGAATAGGTGCCAGTAACATGGTAATAACACTATCAAATCCTCTGGTAGACTAGGAAGAGTTTTCACCATATTACTTCCTTACATCAATGCAATACTTTCAGATATGCACATTACATCGGTGGCTCAATTCAATCCGTAGTGCTTAAGACCTGCGCTACAGAGGTTAGTTAGAAATTTAAAGGCAATGTTTCCGCATTCATGGTAAGCGCTGCATATGTCGGCTCAATCAGGAAATGTCCTTCAAATTTCAATTGCACTATAGCGATGAATATATCAGCGATATGGATTGAGTCGAGCCCCTAGATCTTTATGAGCTTAGGGCTCATTAAAGATGTGTCCACATATGAAGTCCACTGACTGACAGGACAGGCCCTGCTCTCTGATTGGCTCACCTTGGTCGTTGCTTCCCCCAATGTACATGAGAAGCTTCCTCACTAGCTCCCCCGTCACCTGGTCAAAGGTCCGCCCCTCTGAGCTCACTGAGGCATACTTTGCACCATCGTACCTCCGCACCTCGTAGCTGACCCCGTCCTGGGGAAGAGAGCGGGAGGCAAAATGTGATTCACCAATGACACACGTTGACAAACTGTTCAGAGGGAAGGACGCCACACACTACTTGGGGGTTAGAGGGGTTGGGGCAGGGGGTGCAGTGATTGGCGATATGCAATGGGCAGAATCTGTGCTCACTGATGCCGGTGAAACACTTGGAGTGGAAATGAACAGAGGACAGCCAAATGCCCCTAGAAAAGGATCTAGATAAAAAATATTACGCTGATTTGATTCCAGTTCTTCCCTGCTCTGCTCTCAGGGCCCTGCAGTGTTTAATGAAGCCTAAAGAGAATAATGGGACAAAGATGCCTGTTCTTACATAAGACCAAACCATAGGCGCTGCGCGTGCACACACACACACACACACACACACACACACACACACACACACACACACACACACACACACACACACACACACACACACACACACACACACACACACACACACACACACACACACACACACACACACACACACACACACACACACACACACACACACACACACACACACACACACACACACACACACACACACACACACACACACACACACACACACACACACGGCAGAGTGGGGTTAATGCTGCCTGTTCTTATACATGTTATGATGTACTTGTCCGAAGAGGAAGGCTTATGCTGAGAAATATCAACCATTAAACAACAGAGGAACGTTAAGTTTCACAATAATCACTCATTCCATAACCAGTCTTGAGTAAATCAGTTTTGCGAAGGCCGCATTTTTGAAAGCACCAAAGTTTTCCCTTGTTTTAAATCACTCACGCTGAATGCGAATGCCTGCTACATGACTAGACATATAATGCAATGTAAATACTACATTATGCATTGAAAACACTATTTAAAAGTAGGACGGGATGACAACATAATAATGTTTGTTTCCAATATTAGGGTTGTTTTCCTAAAGAAATTAAATCTGCTTCGTGTTTTGTTTCCTTGCCACGACACTACAGCTGGTCTAATTGGGATGTCGAGAACTCGTTCATAGTGCTTCTGAATAGTGTTTGGGGTTCATATTGATGAAGGCGTTGGCTCTGTACTCCAGCACTTTGGATTTGAAATGATACACTGACTATGAGGTTAAAGTGCAGATAGTCCTCTTGAGGGTATTTTCATCCATGTTGGGTGAACCATTTAGATACAGCACTTCTTTTGGGGGACCAAAATAATTGGGACAAATTCACTTATATGTGTATTAAAGTATTACAAAGTTAAGTATTTGGAAACATTCTATTCTTATTTAGAGTAAAATTATCCAAAAGTGCTGGAGTACAGAGCCAAAACAACAACAAAATTCACTGTCCCAATACTTTGGAGCCCACGGTATATGTCACTGTGACCAACATTAACAATACATGTAGGTGACATGTTCCAACAGCAATAATTGAACACTTTGTTCCTGAGTTCAGTCTAAAGGTGCAATTAGTGTGTGTGCTTAGCTGGAATCCTGCAACCTTTGCATTTAATCATTACTCAGTCTCTCAGCTGGGTATACATGGGCCATAATTATTGTGGATGTGCTAATATTAGAAATTCATTTCATATTCAACCCGCTCTCTTTCTTTTTCTAACTTTTAAACAAAAGGTTTTAATTGGTTTGAATGTCACCACACAATCTCATGGGAAGTTTGTGAACCTCTCACACAGAGAAGTTGACATTTCAATCTTACATGACAACTATGGCTTCTATAACCATTCAGTTGTCTTGGAGTATGAGCCTGTCTTGTGTATCAAGAAATAGACAATGTGCTGTCATTATATAATAAGCATATTGTGCTGTCAACTCGTCCATCTAATCAAATGTCTTGTCTAAACTAAACAATTCATGGTGCCAAGTAAGATAATTTCAGAGGAATTAAAACATTGCGTAATATCAATACTGTGAAGAAGAAAAAAACATGAAAATAAAAAGAATAGCACCCGCATCTGTTTTGTAACCGCTCTTAAATGCACAGACAGAGAAAGGACACAAGGACTGACCATCCATGATACCAAAATTATAGTTTTAACCATGTTTTGAGGCTATACAGTGTTTGTTTACATTTACGTTGTTTACCAACATTGGGGTGATGGGGTATGACAGTTGAACCAAGCTCATGAGGCATTTATTTTATATTCTTCAAGAATCAATGTGTAGATATTAATTTATAAGTCCAAAAAATGGATGTAACTACTAAGGATTCTAGCTTTAAAGCCATCTCCTTCCATTTCTAAGCCTTTTGTAATATGAGGGCCCACCATGCTCTGTGTGTGTGTGTGTGTGTGTGTGTGTGTGTGTGTGTGTGTGTGTGTGTGTGTGTGTGTGTGTGTGTGTGTGTGTGTGTGTGTGTGTGTGTGTGTGTGTGTGTGTGTGTGTGTGTGTGTGTGTGTGTGTGTGTGTGTGTGTGTGTGTGTGTGTGTGTGTGTGTGTGTGTGTGTCTGAGCATGTGCAGACAGTTCATCTGTATTCAGTTTTAATTACGAGTGTATGATGTCAGACTCCTCACAGATTTCCTCTGATCGTGTGTCTGTGTGAGATTTCAGTGTGATCATTTAGTCTCGAGTGAAGTTAACAGATTTAGCACTGACTGACTTCAAAACTGCTAATAGCCTATTGCCTATTTAATGGCCACTCATGTGCCTATTGATAGTGTATTTTTCCTATTCCTCACAGTCTTTTTGGTCATTGCATGTTATAGATTGAAGTAGTTCCAGATTCATGATCAGTCTTTTTGTCAGGCCAATGTCTGTAGATGTGTCTGTCAGCTGTAGGGTCAGTGTAGCAGTATACACAGTGGTGCAACTAATGAGGTCATAGGGAACACACAGAGATCTGCCCCCACCCTCTACTGTGAGCTCACAGGTGTCAGGAGGTAAGGTGTAATTAATAATGGTTGGTTTCAAAAGGTCAAACACTTTAAAGGTATTGGCATTACATAACCCATAAAATGCATAATACACAGGCCTACTGATAATCAAAATACATTTTTCTTGAGATCATGGTAGGCTCGGGCCAATAGGCTAGTTTCACTGCAACCAAAGTGAGTAACAAACTAAAACTGTCTTAGAATTTTTTTGTAAATTGCGAGATACTGAAGAGATCTGTCTGTAATGACCAGTTGTATTATGCACCAAACAAGACGGAGGTGTACAGTGGCGCGCGCGACCAAGTGATGCAATGCTTGACTGACAGACACACACACACTTGAAACTGACAGGTCAAGGTGTATCCTACCTTGGTCTCGCTGCTGAGCAATTTGTAGTCCGTTTCTTCCGTGTTCCCGAAAATTGAATTCTTTATCATTCCAAACATCGCGCTCTGGCCAGGTCACCACTCTGCTGCGCGCGTTGTGCCTTTATACTATGTAATGCTTTCCGCCTGTTTCCAATGTGAAACAGCCTACCTTCTTATTGTTGTCCAACTTTTAAATTCACATGAGATTCACTTAAAATATGTTGTACACTCCTTTCCTTGATCCTCGGCCTTATTGGATAAGTCAAATCAGAACCTATATCTATTCGCGTATTTATATAATATTGTTACCTAGTAGTGCAACTAGGTTGAAATAGTGAATCTTGCTTCTAGCTCACTAGAAGAGTTGACGAGTTACAGACACACGAATATAAACAACTGTCTCCGCCCTCCCTACCCCGCCTCCACTCTTTTCTTCTTAACCATTTCCACTTAATATCTAGCCTACTTTTCATTCACTTTACATGAATGATTCCCACCTATTACCATGCACATTATTGCAGGCGGTAACATGGTCTAGTGTCTAGTTTATCATTTGTATTTATTTCTCCACTGCGTAAGATTATACTCGCATTAAACATTCATACACTGAATACTTAATGCAGCGGTGTAGCCTACTGTATTTAGTAATACAGAATCGTGATTGAAATGAGAACCTGTCATTCGCTTTTCACATACCACCTCAAAACATACACATAGCAGTGACACGCTTGTGCAACATTATGTTCTCTCCCGCCAGCTGTGTGTCAAAGTAATTCCATGTCTTGGTATGAATGCAGGAGTGGGGTGTAGAGACGCGTGTTATTTTGCGACTTTATAACAATATAATTTGACGCTATCTGTTGGTGTGCCACTATGCATTACATTCCCACTGCATGCATGTGGACGGTGGGTGCTGCCGCGCATGTGCAAGCATATTTCTTGTCCCGATGTGTCACAGTGTGCTGCGTAGCTCTAGGGTCAATCTATTTAAACCCACACAGAAGACAATCTTAGTCACCGTGTAACAAATGGAATGGGGAGAGTTACGCAGATACACAGATTTAACTAAGAAAATGGGATGAATAGAAGAGAATGAAGTCCAATTAACGACGAGGCTTTCTTTTTTAACAATAATCCAGGATAAACACATAGCAGCAAAGGGCAAAGAACGAAAAAAACAGTTCCCAGAAGCTAATACAGGTTACTCGTATAAAAAAAATGGCAAAAGACTGCAGAGAAAAATGTAGTGGAGTTGGTAGAAATGCCAGTTGCCATGGACACAATGAAACAAATTAATCTGCCAGTACAAAGCAATACAACTCATATCTGCTGTTTTCCATTGTGCTGGTAATACTCTTATAAAACGCCCACATGAGACAAAATAATGCATATTGTTATACTTCTCTTATGTTGCATGCCCTAGCATTATCTAAGACCTTTCCTTTATTTCACTGTTGGCTGGTCTTCACACGGTTTAAACCACTGGCAAAAGGGCAGTGAAGAACAAAACATTTAAAATATCAAAGGCCACGCAATGATCCATCCATCTGATTTATCATACCCTCTTTGTAATGCTTAATCTTTTAATTAACCAGAAATTTTAATTGCCTGATGTCCTTTAAAATATACATACGACTGAGTTCATTAGCATCGGTTTTATCTGCCGAGTATTAGTGCTTTACCTGAACATCATACGTTGCTCCAAGTAAACCTTACTGAATTGAGGTTAAAAGGGATATAATTATTTAATTGGTTGTGTTTTATTAGCAGATAATTAGCAGCATACACATTGCAAGAAAAGTGCGATGTCATGGTGACCTGATAAAAGTGATTAATACTTTAATTGGCAGAATTTGTCCCATTGTATTTACAAAGATTTTAAATTACAGCCATTGTCTCAAGACAGACAAAGTGAGAAGTGGTGGGGAAAGCTGGGAATCACATTTCTAATAGCTTTGATCCTCCCTTGTATAATCACAATTCACAGTCCTTGTTCGTTGCAGCCTTCATCTCTTCCTCTGTTTTGTAAAAGATCAAAATAGCATTAGGTCCAGCGTGATGATTACAACCCTCTGATGTTGTACGAGAGTCTTCTCCCATCCCTTCTCTCACTTCTCCCACCCCTTCCCTCCAGGCTGGGTGGGCAGCCTGAGCCCCACAATTCCTGCCATCTCCTCTGTGTCACGCTGCCCTTTTCCATGGTACATGTCATAGAGAGCAATGTGTTGCCGGGTGGAGGTGAGCAGACAGAGGTAGCTGTGCGAAGCATGGAGGGCCTCCTCCTGAGCACGACAATATCTCTCCCCAGTGATCTAAAAAAAAAATGGGCAGAATTAAGATAAAAAGCATGTATAAACCATGCATAACAATGACACTAACGTCGCCATCTTGAAGGTGAATTTATGCAGCAATTACACTTGCAAATAGATATGATACATTTACTAAAGAAATATAAAGTGCCGAGTGAATGTAAACACCCCCCTTGTCTTCACATTTTGCTGCCTTGAAATAAAATCTAAAAGGGATTTTTATTTATTTTTACATTTAATCCCTTTTACAATACTGTACAATTTCAAAGTGAAAGAAATGTATAGGACATTTTCCAAATTAATAAACAAATACAAGATAATTTGATTGTGTGTCTTCACACCCCAGAGTTAACCTCTGCGAGTAAGGCTAGTTTCCTGAATTTCCACCTGTCTGACGTGCCCAAAGTAAACTGCATGTTACTCAGGCTCAGAAGCTAGGATATGCAAATAAATTGGTAGAATTGGATAGAAAACTAATGTCTAATAATGAGTATCACAGAACTGATATAGCAGGCGAAAACCAGAGGAAAATCAATCCGGAAAATGTGTTTTTGGAGCTCCGAATGACTTCCAATGCAATGCTATTGAAAGATCTAATTTCCACCTCCCAGATTGCAGTTCCTATGGCTGCCAGTAGATGTCAACATTATTTATAAAAAAGGTTTTAGGCTTGTTTTTTGTTTTTAAATGAAGTATTTGTAGTCTTTCGAAGTTGAGCGCCAGGGCAAAAGTACTATTTTTGTGCCATGAACGCGGGTGTGCTCTTCGTTCTTTTCCTTTGCCATTGAACATGGCAATCTCCGTCTGAAATATTGTTTATTTAGATATTAGACAACCTGAGGATTAATAAAAACATAATTTGGACAAACTTTGCTGGTAACTTTTTGGAATCCTTTGTATGCATGTTGAAGGACTGGATTATTGAAATCAATGGCGCCAACTAAACTGCGTTTTTGGGATATAAAGAAGAACTTTATCGAACAAAATTACCATTCATTGTGTAGCTGGGACCCTTGGGATTGCAAACAGAGGAAGATCTTCAAAAGTGATTTATTTTATCGCTATTTACCAGTTCGTGATGCTTGTGCTGGTTTGGAAAATATGCTAACGTGAGGCGGGGTCCTCAGACAATCGAATGCAATACTTTTGCCGTAAAGCCTTTTTGAAATCTGACAACGCAGTTCAATTACCTAAGATTCTAAGCTAAAGAATCATGTATGACACTTGTATTTTCTTGAATGTTTAATATTACGATTTTGTATTTGGCGCACTCTGATTTCACCGGATGTTGTCGAATTTGATCCCTCTAGCGGGATCTCCGCACTAATAGGTTTAATATTGGTGGAAGCATCTTTGGCAACCATTACAGCTGTGAATAACTTTCATTAAGATTCTACCAACTTTGCACAACTCTTAAGGTAAAAATACTGCATAGCCATAGTTTTTAAATCAACATTTCTCAAGCTCAGTAAATTTGGTTGTGAATCATTGATGGACAGCAATATTTAAAATCTTAAATATGCTTAATTTTTTAAAATATATATATTTTTTAATATATATATATTTTTTAAATCTAAATCTGAGACTGGACCATTAAGGAACATCAACCACTTTTGAAAGCCATTCTGGTGTGTCTTTTGCATGCTTATTTGTCCCACTGAAAAATAAAACTCTACTCCAGGGTTAGGTTTTCAGAAGACTGAGGTGGGTTTTTCCTGTAGCTTTTTGCCTGGGCTGTGCTCCTTTCATATGTCTTTTGATCCTAAAACTTCTCAGTCCCTGCTAGTGACAAGCATACCCATAACATGATGTTGCCACCACAATACTATAGAGATGGTTACACTCGTGACGCAACAGGAACCGGGATTAGTCGAACCAGGCAATGTTTTACCACTCCTCAATTGTCCAGTGTTGGTGATCACGTGCCCACTGGAGCCACTTCTTCTTGTTTTAAGCTGATAGGAGTGGAACCCGGTGTGGTCGTCTGCTGCAATAGCCCATCTGTGAAAATGAGGAGTATGTTGTGTAGATCTGTTGCGAGTTCTGCACACCACTGTTGTACTGTGCCGTTATTTTCCTGTTTGTGGCCCACATGTTAGCTTGCACGATTCTTGCCATTTTCCTTCAACCTCTCATCATCAAGCTGTTTTCTCCCACAGGACTGCCGCAGACTGGATGTTTGTCGCTCCATTCTCGGTAAACCCTAAACACTGTCATGCGTGAAAAGCCCAGGAGGCCGGTCACTTCTGAAATACTGGAACCGGTGTGCTTGGCACCGACGATTATAGCATGCACAAAGTAGCTTAGGTCACTTGTTTTGCCAATTCTAACGTTCAATCAAACATTAAAATGAATGCCTTGATGCCTGTCTGCCTGCTTTATATAGCAACCCATGGCCACGTGACTCACAGTCTCTAGGAGCTAACCATTTTCTTGAACAGGGTGGTGTACCTAATAAACTAGAAACTGAGTGCATGTAACCCAAAGAGTTGGAAAAAGTTGATAGAATCTTATTCCAAATGATTCACAGCTGCCCAAGGTGATTCCACCAAGTATTAACACATATGACACATATGAGAAACCAATTGCCTCGACGGATATATTATCGAATATATATGTTAAAAACACCTTGAGGGTTGATTCTAAACAACGTTTGCCATGTTTCTGTCGATATTATGGAGCTAATTTGGAAAAAAGTTTGGCGTTGTAGTGATAGCATTTTCCGGTCGATTTCTCAGCCAAGCATGATGAACAAACGGGAGCGATTTCGCCTACAAAAATAATATTTTTGGAAAAAAGGAACATTTACTATCTAACTGGGAGTCTCCTGAGTGAAAACATCCGAAGTTCTTCAAAGGTAAATTATTTAATTTGATTGCTTTTCTTATTTTCGTGAAAATGTTGCCTGCTGCCAGCAGAGCCTAGCATAGCATTATGCCATGATAAACTTACACAAATGCTTGTCTAGCGTTGGCTGTAACGCATATTTTGAAAATCTGAGATGACAGTGTGATTAACAAAAGGCTAAGCTGTGTCTCAATATATTTCATTTGTGATTTTCATGAATAGGAAACTTTTCTAGGGGTATTCATGTCCGCTTTTGCTAATTCATTTGAGGCTATGATTACGCTCCCGGATTGCTAGTCACAATTAGTTTTAACGTGATTTCAGCCGTAAGAAGTAGAGGTCGACCGATTATGATTTTTCATGCTGATACCGATTATTAGAGGACCAAAAAAGCCAATACCGATGAACCTTTTGCCTTCAAAATTAAAGTATGGCATAATTATACTATATGTATTAATTTACATAATTGTCAATGACATACTTTTATTTTGAAGGCTAACCGCAAAGTCCACTATTGTGGCTCAACCTTATCGTGGCTAGCTTCACATAAATGGGTCCAACCACCATTAATCAAATAAGAACTGTCTTATAAATTATGGTTATTTTCGATGAAACTATAGCTACTGAAACAGATGTCGTTTTGCTATGTTTTTGGGGAAGAACATTGTTTGCATCCATGAGCTAGCTAGCTTTTTTTTTAATGACCAGCACTGTAGGTGTGCGAGACAACTTTACCAGCATCATAGCGTCGATGAGTCGTTGTGACATATGAAATACGAGTGATAGTGTAATAACTACGTAAAAAAAATGTATAAATATGTTCAATTATTATGTGACGTGCAGACAAATTCAGGTCCTGATTGGTCAAATAGTGCTATTTGACGTGTATAATTTTTTGACACGCGTTCCATAGAAATCCTGGTTGAGAATGAAACGACTGAACAACGAAACAGCACAGCAAGTAAGTGAAATAAATTGGTTTTGATTATGTTTTACTGGTAATGTGGACACACGTAAATGCCAACAAAATAACTTTTTGGTCAGTGTGTGTGTGTAACCTTTATTTAACTAGGCAAGTCAGTTAAGAACTGTATCGTTTTCTTTTGGCAAGGAAAATATCGGATATCGGCCAAAAATGTCATATCGGTGCATCACTAAATTAAATGTGAAATATTTTGGCCTGCAGTTATTTTCAATTTGTTACCTAGTTGTTATCCTGCCTTGTCAGGTACCCCAAAGCTCTCTGAAGCGTCTGCTGTTGAGAATCACTGTACATTTCCGCACTGCTGCAGCAACTGAACATTGACAATGGTTATTTATGAATTTCATGCCGGTAGTCCTGCAATATCTAGGCCTAATAATAGTGCATAGGAGGAAAAGTAGCACTAATGTTAACGTTAAGACACAGGCTCGTGACGGTCACCTTGGCTTGGTTAGCCAGCTAAGTTACTAGTAACGTTAGGGCCAATGATACTAACCTGGTGCTGCCATTGGATAACGTTAGTTTATCGCTGTAATTCAGCAAATTAGTCCCATAACAAAGTCACCAATGCAGCTTAGTCTTGAAGATAACCCGTTCCAGGATGGCTAAATTGTGGTTGGGGTCGCGAACACATTTTTAACCACAGCAATCTAGCTACATTAGCTTACCATGGTGGATAGATGTCGTGGTTTCATTACAGTTGTAGCTAGCTAACCTAATTTACTCATCAACATGACTTACCTGGTTTTTACGGAATTGATCTAAAACATAATTGTATGCCAAAGATTGTTTGTATTCCGGCCCTTTAATCGCTCGTATCTCCCTCAGGATCCCCCGGCAAAGGCGTAGAGGTGAAGACAACGACGCCATGTTGGACTGGCTTGTTTGGGTGCGCACCAATTATACATAAATCATTCGTGCTCACCTACTACCAGGAGCACAAATAATGACATCACTTTCGTATAGTAATAATTAAAACCTTCAAAATAAAAGCCCACGTTTCAAACCATTGCAATGTCGATAACTCATTCAAAAGATATTACACTCAGTGGACAGTTTATTAGGTACACCCATCTAGTACCGGGTCGGACCCTCCTTTGCCTTGAGAACATCCGGAATTGATTGTGGGCATGGATTCAAGGTGTCAAATCAAATGTATTTGTCAAATGCGCCGAATACAACAGATGTTGACCTTACCGTGAAATGCTTACTTGCAAGCCCTTTACCAACAATGCAGAGTTTCAAAAAAGTAAATAGGAAAATGTGTTAAATAAACTAAAGGAAAAATAGTAACAGAATAAAATTAAAATAACAATGCTTTATATGAGAGGTACCAAGTCAATGTGCAGGGGTACGGGTTAGTCGAGGTATTTTAGATCATATATACATGTAGGTAGAGTTAAAGTTACTATGCATAGATAATAAACAGAGAGTAGCAGCAGCGTACAGTATGTGAAGGAATGTGAATGTGTGTGCATGTGGCGTCAATATACATGAGTGTGTGTGTTTTGTGTGTTTGTGTGTGTGTTGGATTGTCAGTGTAGTATGTGTGAGTGTGTGATTAGAGTCCTGTGAGTGTACATCGAGCCTGTGACTGAGAGTCAGTGCAAAAATATATGAATAAATAATCAAATAATGTGGTCATTGCAAATAGTCCAGGTAGCCATTTGATTAACTGTTCTGCAGTCTTATGGATTGGGGGTAGAAGATGTTAAGAAGCCTTTTGGTCCCAGACTTGGCGCTCTGGTACCACTTGCAGTGCGTTAGCAGAGAGAACAGTCTATGACTTGGGTGGCTGGAGTCTTTGACAGTTTTTAGGGCGTTCCTCTGACACCGCCTAGTATAGAAGCAGTTGCCATATCAAGCGGTGATACAACCAGCTGCTCTCGATGAAGCAGCTGTAGAACTTTTTGAGGATCTGAGGACCCATGCCAAATCTTTTCAGCCATCTGAGGGGGAATAAGTATTGTTGTGCCCTCTTCACAACTGTTTTGGTGTGTTTGGACCATGATAGGTCCTTAGTGATATGGACACCAAGGAACTTGAAACTCTCGACCCGCTCCACTACAGCCCCGTCGATGTGAAAGGGGGCATGCTCGGCCCAACTTTTCCTGTAGTCTATGATCAGCTCCTTTGTCTTGCGGTGTTGATGTGAGCCATGCCCACCTTTTCAAGGCATTTCATGGCTACAGATGTGAGTGCCACGGGGCGGTAGTCACTTAGGCAGGTTACCTCGGCTTTCTTTGGCACAGGGTGGTCTGCTTAAAACATATAGGTATGACAGACTGGGTCAGGGAGAGGTTGAAAATGCCAGTGAAGACACTTGCCAGCTGGTCAGTGCATGTTCTGAGTACACGTCCTGGTATTCCATCTGGCCATGTGACCTTGTGAATGTTAACCTGTTTTAAAGGTCTTCCTCACATTGGCTATGGAGAGCGTGATCACACAGTCATCCAGAACAGCTGGTGCTGTCATGGATGATTCAGTGTTGCTTTCGTCAAAACGAGCATAGAAGCATTTAGCTCACTTCACTGGGCAGCTCTCGGCTGGGTTTCCCTTTGTAATCTGTGATAGTTTGCAAGCCCTGCCACATCCAATGAGCGTCAGAGCCGGTGTAGTAGGATTCGATCTTAGTCCTGTACTGAAGCTTTGCCTGTTTGATGGTTCATCAGAGGGTGTAGGGGGATTTCTTATAAGTGCCCGGATTAGTGTCCCGCTCCTTGTAAGCGGCAGCTCTAGCCTTTAGCTCTGTGCAGATGTTGACTGTAATCCATATCGATGCACTTATTAATGAAGCCGGTGACTGATGTGGTTTACTCCTCAATGCCATCGAATGAATTCTGGATCATATTCCAGCCTGTGCTAGTGAAACAGTCCTGTAGCTTAGCATCCGCTTCATCCGACCACTTCAGTTTTGAGCGCATCACTTTCTTGAGTTTTTGCTTGTAAGCAGAGTTATGGTTAGATTTGCCAAATGGAGGGCGAGGGAGAGCTTTGTAGAGTAAAGGTGATCAAGAGTTAATTTTTTCCCTCTAGATGCACGTCACATGCTGGTGAAAATGGATTGAAACGGATTTCCGTTCTCCTGCATTAAATCACCGGCCACTAAGAGTCCTCTGGATGAGCATTTTCTTGTTTGCTTATGGCCTTATATAGCTCGTTGAGTGCGGTCTTAGTGCCAGCATCGGTTTGTGATGGTAAATAGACACTAAGACACTTACTAAGTATATACAGTTGAAGTTGGACGTTTACATACACCTTGGCCAAATACATAAAACTCAGTTTTTGACAATTCCTGACATTTAATCCAAGTAAAAATTCCCTGTTTTAGGTCAGTTAGGATCACCACCTTATATTAAGAATGTGAAATGTCAGAATAATAGTAGAGAGAATGATTTATTTCAGCTTTAATTTCTTTCATCACATTCCCAGTGGGTCAGAGGTTTACATACACTCAATTAGTATTTGGTAGCATTGCCTTTAAATTGTTTAACTTGGGTCAAATGTTTCGGGTAGCCTTCCACAAGCTTCCCACAATAAGTTGGGTGAATTTTGGCCCATTCCTCCTGACAGAGCTGGTGTAACGGAGTCAGGTTTGTAGGCCTCCTTGCTCGCACAAGCTTTTTCAGTTCTGCCCACACATTTTATATTGGATTGAGGTCAGGGCTTTGTGATGTCCACTCCAATGCCTTGACTTTGTTGTCCTTAAGCCATTTTGCCACAACTTTGGAAGCATGCTAGGGTTCATTTTCCATTTGGAAGACCCATTTGCGACCAAGCTTTAACTTCCTGACAGATGTCTTGAGATGTTGCTTCAATATATCCTCATCATTTTCTTTCCTCATGATGCCATCTATTTTGTGAAGTGCACCAGTCCCTCCGGCAGCAAAGCACCCCCACAACATAATGCTGCCACCCCGTGCTTCACGGTTGGGATGGTGTTCTTCGACTTGCAAACCTTCCCCTTTTTCCTCCAAACATGACGATGGTCATTATGGCCAAACAGTTCTATTTTTGTTTCATCAGACCAGAGGACATTTCTCCAAAAAGTACGATCTTTGTCCCCATGTACAGTTGCAAACTGTAGTCTGGCTTTTTTTATGGCCTTTTTGGAGCAGTGGCTTCTTCCTTGCTGAGCGGCCTTTCAGGTTATGACGATGTAGGACTTGTTTTACTGGGGATATAGATACTTTTGTACCTGTTTCCTCCAGCATCTTAACAAGGTCCTTTGCTGTTATTCTGGGATTGATTTGCACTACGTTAATTCCTAGGAGACAGAACGTGTCTCCTTCCTGAGCGGTATGATGGCTGCGTGGTCCCATTGTGTTTATCCTTGCATACTATTGTTTGTACAGATGAACGTGGTACTTTCAGGCATTTGGAAATTGCTCCCAAGGATGAACCAGACTTGTGGAGGTCTGCAATGTTTTTCTGAGGTCTTGGCTGATTTCTTTTGATTTTCCCATGATGTCAAGCAAAGAGTTACTGCGTTTGAAGGTAGGCCTTGAAATACATCCACAGGTACACCTCCAATTGACTCAAATAATGTGAATTAGCCTATCAGAAGCTTCTAAAGTCATGACATAATTTTCTGGAATTTTCCAAGCATTTTAAAGGCACAGTCAACTTACTGTATGTTAACTTCTGACCCACTGGAATTGTGATACAGTGAATTATAAGTGAAATAATCTGTCTGTAAACAATTGTTGGAAGAATTACTTGTGTCATGCACAAAGTAGATGTCCTAATCGACTTGCCAAAACTATAGTTTGTTAACAAGAAATGTATGGAGTGGTGAAAAACAAGTTTTAATGACTCCAACCAAAGTGTATGTAAACTTCCAACTTCAACTGTACATGAAAACTTTCTTGGTAAATATTGTGGTCTACAGTTTATCATGAGGTACTCTAACTCAGTCGAGCATAACCTTGAGACATTAATATTAGAGATTGTGCACCAGCTGTTGTTGACAGACACACACACCACCACTGATCTTACCAGCGCAGTCTCGCCAGGCATCCGGTTCTACGACCTCTGTAACGGCGTCTCCTCTTCATACGAATGGCAGGGATTTGGGCTTGGTCCGGGAGGAGCAGTATATCCTTCGCCTCCGACTCATTAATAAAAAAATCCTCACTGTAGCGGTTCTCTTGTGGTGAAGGAGAGTCGGACCAAAATGCGGCGTGTAGATTGCGATCCATGTTTAATAAACAAACGTCAAACACGAATCAATACAAACACTACAAAAACAAAGAACGTAATGAACGTAACGAAAACCGAAACAGCCTATACTTGTGAAAACTAACAAAGACAGGAACAACGACACTAAGGACAATCACCCACGAAACACTCAAAGAATATGGCTGCCTAAATATGGTTCCCAATCAGAGACAACGATAAACACCTGCCTCTGATTGAGAACCACTTCAGACAGCCATAGACTTAACTAGAACACCCCACTAAGCTACAATCCCAATACATACACACCACATACAAAAACCCATGCCACACCCTGGCCTGACCAAATAAATAAAGACAAACACCATATACTTTGACCAGGGCGTGACAGAACCCCCCCCTAAGGTGCGGACTCCCGGACGCACCTCAAAACAATAGGGAGGGTCCGGGTGGGCGTCTGTCCATGGTGGCGGCTCCGGCGCGGGACGTGGACCCCACTCAATCAATGTCTTAGTCCCTCCTCCTCGCGTCCCTGGATAGTCCACCCTCTCCGCCGACCATGGCCTAGTAGTCCTCACCCAGAACCCTACTGGACTGAGGAGCAGCTCGGGACTGAGGGGCAGCTCGGGACTGAGGGGAAGCTCGGGAGTGAGGGGAAGCTCGGGAGTGAGAGGAAGCTCGGGAGTGAGAGGAAGCTCGGGAGTGAGAGGAAGCTCGGGAGTGAGAGGAAGCTCAGGCAGGTTGATGGATCTACCAGATCCTGGCTGGCTGGTGGTTTCGGCAGATCCTGGCTGACTGGCAGATCCTGGCTGACTGGTGGATCCTGGCTGACTGGCGGGTCTGGCAGATCCTGGCTGACTGGCGGATCCTGGCTGACTGGCGGATCCTGGCCGACTGGCAGATCCTGGCCGACTGGCAGTTCTGGCAGATCCCGGGTGACTGGCGGATCTGGAAGAGTCTGGTTGACTGGCGGATCTGGAAGAGTCTGGTTGACTGGCGGATCTGGAAGAGTCTGGTTGACTGGCGGATCTGGAAGAGTCTGGCTGACTGGCAGATCTGGAAGAGTCTGGCTGACTGGCGGATCCTGGCAGACTGACGGATCTGGCTGCTCCATGCTGACTGGCGGCTCTGGCTGCTCCACGCTGACTGGCGGCTCTGGCTGCTCCATATAGGCTGACAGCTCTGGCGGCTTCTTACAGACTGGCAGCTCCTTGCAGACTGGCAGCTCCTTGCAGACTGACATCTCTGGCTGCTCCATGCAGACTGACAGCTCTGGCTGCTTCATGCAGACTGACATCTCTGGCTGCTCCATGCAGACTGGCCGATCTGGCTGCTTCATGCAGACTGACATCTCTGGCTGCTCCATGCAGACTGGCGGCTCTGGCTGCTCCATGCAGACTGGCAGCTCTGGCTGCTCCATGCAGGCTGGCAGCTCTGGCTGCTTCATATAGGCTGGCAGCTCTGGCTGCGCTGAACAGGCAGGAGACTCCAGCAGCGCTGTAGAGGAGGAAGGCTCTGGCAGCGCTGAACAGGCGGGAGACTCCGGCAGCGCAGGAGAGGAGAAAGGCTCCTGCAGCGCTGAACAAGCGGAAGACTCCGACAGCGCTGGAGATGAGGAAGGCTCTGGCAGTGCTAGATAGGCGGGAGACTCCGGCAGTGCTGGAGAGGCGAAAGGCTCTGGCAGCGCTGGGCAGACTGGCTGCGCTGGGCAGACTGGCGGCACTGGCAGCGCTGGGCAGACTGGAGGCACTTGCGGCGCTGGGCAGACTGGCGGCATTTGCGGCGCTGGGCAGACTGGCGGCACTGGCGGCGCTGGGCAGACTGGCTGCGCTGGGCAGACTGGCGGCGCTGGGCAGACTGGCGGCGCTGGGCAGACTGGCGGCGCTGGGCAGACTGGCGGCACTTGCGGTGCTGGGCAGACTGCCGGCGCTGGGCAGACTGGCGGCATTTGCGGCGCTGGGCAGACTGCCGGCGCTGGGCAGACTGCCGGCACTGGCGGCACTGGGCAGACTGGCTGCGCTGGGCAGACTGGCGGCGCTTGGCAGACTGGCGGCACTGGGCAGACTGGCTGCGCTGGGCAGACTGGCGGCACTGGCTGCGCTGGGCAGACTGGCGGCACTGGCGGCGCTGGGCAGACTGGCGGCGCTGGTCAGACTGGCGGCTCTGGGCAGACTGGCGGCGCTGACGGCGCTGGGCAGACTGGCGGAATTTGCGGCGCTGGGCAGACTGGCGACTCTGATGGCGCTGGGCAGACTGACGGCACTGACGGCGCTGGGCAGACGGGATGCTCCGGCAACGCTGGAGAGGAAGGCTCTGGCAGCGCTGAACAGGCGGGACGCACTGTAGGCCTGATGCGTGGTGCTGGCACTGGTGGTACTGGGCCGAGGACACACACAGGAAGCCTGGTGCGGAGAGCTGGCACTAGTGGTACCGGGCCACGGTGAGTGCAAGGAACAGGACACACCGGGTTGTGAAGGTGTACTGGAGACCTGGTGTGTATAGCCGGCATCATATCCCCCCGGAACTCCAACACACGTTTCAGGCTGAGTACGAGGAACTGACACGGGTGACATCGGACAGCTAACACGCTCCTCAGGGCGAATGCCGTGCATACTATGCCAAACCAACAGCTTTCTCTCTACTCTGTCCAATACATCCTCAACACTCTCAGACTCAGCACTCAGCTTCGCCGACAGCTCCAATTCCATCCATGGCTCCTTACGGTAAACAGGGGGAGTTGGCTCAGGTCTGACTCCTGACTCTGCCACACTCTCCCTGTGCCCCCCCCAATACATTTTTTGGGGTGCCTCTCGGGCTTCCAGCCGCTCTGCCGTGCTAGCTCCTCATAATGCCGCCTCTCTGCTTTCGCTGCCTCCAGCTCGGCTTTGGGGCGGCAATATTCCCCTGGCTCTGCCCAGGGTCCTTTCCCGTCAAGGATCTCCTCCCAAGTCCATTTCTCCAAATAGTGCAGCCTCTCCCACTGCTGCTGCTGCTGCTGCTGCCTCTGTTGCTTCTCCTGCTGCTGCCTTTGCTGCTGCTGCTGTTGCTCCTGCTGCACCTGTCGCTTCTCCTGCTGCTGCTGTTGCTCCTGCTGCACCTGTTGCTTCTCCTGCTGCTGCCTTTGCTGCTGCTGCTGTTGCTCCTGCTGCACCTGTTGCTTCTCCTGCTGCTGCTGCTGCTGCTGCTGCCTCTGTTGCTTCTCCTGCTGCTGCCTTTGCTGCTGCTGCTGTTGCTCCTGCTGCACCTGTCGCTTCTCCTGCTGCTGCTGTTGCTGCTGCCTCGGTTTACCACGCCGCTTGGTCCTTGGTTGGTGGGTGATTCTGTAACGGTTCTCTTGTGGTGAAGGAGAGTCGGACCAAAATGCGGCGTGTAGATTGCGATCCATGTTTAATAAACAAATGTAAAACACGAATCAATACAAACACTACAAAAACAAAGAACGTAATGAACGTAACGAAAACCGAAACAGCCTATACTTGTGAAAACTAACAAAGACAGGAACAACGACACTAAGGACAATCACCCACGAAACACTCAAAGAATATGGCTGCCTAAATATGGTTCCCAATCAGAGACAACGATAAACACCTGCCTCTGATTGAGAACCACTTCAGACAGCCATAGACTTAACTAGAACACCCCACTAAGCTACAATCCCAATACATACACACCACATACAAAAACCCATGCCACACCCTGGCCTGACCAAATAAATAAAGACAAACACCATATACTTTGACCAGGGCGTGACACTCACCCAGTTCAATGTGAGTAATTGCAGTTTTGATGTCCAGAAGCTCTTTTTGGTCATAAGAAACGATGGCGGAAACATTATGTTTAAACCCCCCACAAAACAGCACATTTGGTCAGGAGCCCGTAAAACTGAGGCCATCCCCTCGGGAAGCCATGCTCTTTTCTCTGTGAAGGACCGGGGAGCCCTGGAATGGGTTCAAATGTTGCTCAATTGGTATCAAGGTACCTAACGTGTGCCAGGAAGACAATCTGGAATTTTCATCACAGTTGTGGAAGAGGAAAATGTATTTTGTTATATTACATGCCCTGAAGAAGGTGCAGGTCATCTTGTTCCTCTTAGTTTCTGTAAGATTGCTAAATCGCAATGCTTCAAGTTGCCTTTAAGTTTTTAGAGTTTCATGGTTACAGTTATCCCATGATGTGTGGGAGAGTGGACATGTCCTTGATATGATTTGTATTTCTCTTTCTCTACTATCTGTGGTGATAAGCAGAAGTACCGGACTCATTTGAAGGCTATGTGAAACACCCCACCCATCCACGCTCTGTATAAGATGTCTGTCTGTGAGAACAAATAGCGAATTGAATAGATTACCCCACGCATGTTCAAATAAAGCTTTTGTATATTGAGATTGGACTGCCTTATGAGTAGTTTTCCCACCATACAGTAATATTTCTTATAATACAGTGCCTTCAGAAAGTATTGATACCCATTGATTTATTCAAATTTGTTGTGTTACAGCCTGAATTCAAAATGGATTAAATAGATTTTTCTTCTCACCCATCAACACAATAAATACCCCATAATGACAAAGTGAAAACATGTTTTTAGAAATGTTTGCAAATTTATTGAAAATGAAATACAAAAATAGATCATTTACATAAGTATTCACACCCCCTTTGCCAATACATTCTAGAACCACCTTTGGCAGTGATTACAGCTGGGAGTCTTTCTGGGTAAGTCTCCATGAGTTTTGCACACCTGGATTGTACAATATTTGCCCATAATTATTTTCAAAATTCTTCAAGCTCTGTCAAATTGGTTGTTGATTATGGCTAGACAACAATGTTCAAGCCTGGCCATAGATTTTCAAGCAGATTTAAGTAAAAACTGTAACTTGGCCACTCAGGAACATTCACTGTCTTCCTGGTAAGCAACTCCAGTGTACATTTGCTTTTGTGTTTCAGTCTATTGTCCTGCTGAATGGTGTGAATTAATCTCCCAGTAACTGGTGGAAAGCAGACTGAACCAGGATTTCCTCTAGGATTTTACCTGTGCTTAACTCCATTCTGTTTATTTTTTTATCCTGAAAAACTCCCCAGTCCGTTATGATTACTAGCTTTCCCATAACATGATGCAGCAACCACTATACTTGAAAATATGGAGAGTTGTACTCAGTAATGTGTTGTGTTTGATTTGCCCCAAACATAACTCTTTGTATTCAGGACAAAAAGGTATTTCCTCTCAAAATTTTGTGCAGTATTACTTTAGTGCCTTGTTGCTAACAGGATACATGTTTTGGAATATTTGTATACTGTACAGGCTTCCTTCTTTACACTCTGTCAATTATGTTAGTGTTGTGGAGTAAGTACAATGTTAGTCACTATTGGCCTCTCCTTCAACTGAGTTAGGAAGGATGCCTGTATATTGAAGTGACTGGGTGTATTGATACACCATCCAAAGTGAAATAAATAACTTCACCGTGCTCAAAGGGATATTCAATGTCTGCTTTTTTTTACCCATCTACCAATAGATGCCCTTCTTTGCGAGCCATTGGAAAACATCCCTGATCTTTGAGATTGAATCAGTGTTTGAAATTCACTGCTCGACTGTGGGACCTTACAGATAATTGTATGTGTGGGGTACAGAGATGAGGTAGTCATTCAAAAATCATGTTGAGCACTTATTGCACACAGGGTGAGTCCATGCAACTTATGTGACTTGTTAAGAAAATGTTTACTCCTGAACGTATTTAGGCTTGCCATAACAAAGGGGTTGAATACTTATTAACTCAAGACATTTCAGCTTTTAATTTTTATTAACTTTACAAAATTTCAAAAAACATAATTCCACTTTACATTATGGGGTATTGTGTGTAGGCCAGTGACAACAAATCTCAATTGAATCCAATTTAAATGCAGGCTGTAACACGACAGAAGGAGGAAGAAGTCAAGGGGCATTAATACCTTCTGAAGGCACTGTAACTTGAAAAGAAGCAGTTAATCTCTCGTCAACCCTCAACCAGGAAAGACTGGCATGTTGTTGATGATAGTTCTGTATGTGCAGTTAAGGGCAAGGCGTGCTGCTCTGTTTTGTGCCAGCTACAGCTTTGCTAGGTCTTTCTTTGCTGCACCTGACCCTATTACCGGACAGTAATCAAGACGGGACAAGTCCAGAGCCTGAACAACTAGTACAGTTGATTTGTATAATAAACGCTGAACATATATTTACATTTTAATTTAAAAACAATACAAAAAAATCCCTCACCAGATACAAACATCAACTTACAGACGCACACAAACAACGACTACATCTCTGTCCAGATCCGCATGCTCACACCCGCATCCCTAGTGCCTGTATTACTGCCTGTATTACTGTTTGCCACATGGCCTAAATTGTACCAATTTCTTTTTCGCCCATGCTATTTAAATATTTAAATAATAAATCATAGTTTTTTTCTACTGTGTTAATGATGGTGGATTGATTGATTTCCAGGTTTTTAATATTGTTTTTTTAAGATGAGTGATGAGAAGAGAATCTTCCAGCCCATTGGGTATCTCACTACACCCTCATATGCCATGTCTTGAAATATACAGACAGACTAAAAGTAAGTTTACATTGTAATACTTCTTACAGCCAACTGTCTAGCTCCGCCCTTAACTTTTGTACTTCATAGCATTTCTAGAAACATGGATTACTGAGTCATGGATTACAGTTATTTTTCAGTCTTGGTTCCAATAGTTTAGATTTTTTTCTAATAGATTGTCAGATGGATATGCTCTCTGCAAGGTATTGAAATAAGATTCCCTGCTCCGATGTCCAAAATATTTCAAATATCAATTTCATGATATGTACATTTTAAGATTATTGTTATTTAAAAAATATATATCTACATTGGTCAGTCCAAAATTGGATTTTAAATTCTGTCATGGAAATACATGTATCCCCTGTTACCAAGTCATTTACTGTTTCTATGCCTTTAGTTTTCCATGTGGACCAATTTATTGGTGAATTCTGAAAAGCTATCCAAGGATTGTTCTATAGGCTTATGTTTTTAGGGATGGATATTGGTTCTTGTAGAATATGTTTCATTTTCTTCCATATTATTATAGTGTTCTAAACTATGAAGAAGTTAATGTTCTTAGCCTTATCCTTTGAAAATAGACATGTAAAAAGAGCATGCGCATCTTCAATATGTACCCATTGTTCCTCTGTAGTGGATTAAGTCACTGAAAGCCTTGGGTAAAACCCTTGGATAGCTAAGTATACTTCTTAAAATAATATCTTTGGTGGGGTAATTGGTTTTAGCGAAAATAAATACAAAAACTTTGGGAGCCATACCATTCTGAAAAGGGTTATTCTACCTGTAAGTTTTATGGGAAGATTGTTCCTTTAAAGATCTGCGTTCATATTGTTAAGTAATGGAATAAAGTTCTCTTTATATACTTGTTGTTTGCTATCACTTATTAAGTATCCACCTTCATTTTATATCCTAAGATTTTAGAGTATTTTGGAAATGTTTTTAGCAAAGGGGGCATTGAGTTTTCAATATTGGTCAGGTATATCAGGAGATCTGCAAATAAGTTTAGTTTATATTTATGTTACCAATACCTGTTAAGTTAATAGGTCCTATCTAATTCTTTCTGCATGTGGTGCAATTGCCAGTGCAAACAGGAGTGGGGGTGAGGGGACATCCCAGTCTTGTGCCTCTTTCTAAAGCATTTTCATTAGATAATGTATTATTTTTGCTTTATTTATTATTTCAGCTGGAAAGTTGAAATCTTCCAATGTTCTGAACAGAAAAGGCCATTCAAGATGCTTGAAAGCCTTTTTGGCATCAGCCATTATTGATAAATTATTGATAAATCTATATCTTTGTAACGGCATTCCTCCTCCTCTTCTGAGAAGAAGAGAAGAAGCGAGAAGGATCGGGGAACCAATGCGCAGCGTGGTAAGTGTCCATAACGTTTATTATAAGATATAAACTGAACACTATGAAATATAAAACAATAAACGTGAACATGAACGAAAACCAAAACAGTACCGTGTGGAAACAAACACTCACACGGAAACAAACACCCACAACTCAAAAGTGAAACCCAGGCTACCTAAGTATGATTCTCAATCAGAGACAACTAACAACACCTGCCTCTGATTGAGAACCATACTAGGCTGAACTCAAAACCCCAACATAGAAAAACACACATAGACTGCCCACCCCATCTCACGCCCTGACCATACTAAATAAAGACAAAACAAAGGAAATAAAGGTCAGAACGTGACAGTACCCCCCCAAAGGTGCGGACTCCGGCAGCAAAACCTGAACCTATAGGGGAGGGTCTGGGTGGGCGTCTGTCCGCGGGGGCGGCTCTGGTGGGTGACGTGGACCCCACTTCACCACAGTTTTTCTCCGCCTCATTGTCCGCCTCCGTGGCCTCTTACGAGCAGCGACCCTCGCCGCCGACCTCGGACTGGGGACCCTAGAAATGGGTCCCGAATTGATGGGAGATGCCGGCAGCGCCGGACAGGTGAGAGACTCCGGCTGCGCCGGACAGGCGGGAGACTCCTGCAGCGCCGGACAGGCGGGAGACTGGTAGCTTCTGGCTGACTGGCGGCTCTGGCAGCTCCTGGCTGGCTGATGGCTCTGGCAGCTCCTGGCTGGCTGACGGCTCTGGCAGCTCCTGGATGGCTGACGGCTCTGGCGGCTCCTGGCTGGCTGGCGGCTCTGGCGGCTCCTGGCTGGCTGGCGGCTCTGGCGGTTCCTGGCTGACTGGCGGCTCAGGACAGACTGGCGGCTCTGGCGGCTCAGGACAAACGGGAGGCTCTGGCGGCTCAGGACAGACGGGAGGCTCTGGCGGCTCAGGACAGATGGGAGGCTCTGGCGGCTCAGGACAGGCGGGAGGCTCTGACGGCTCAGGACAGACGGGAGACTCTGGCGGCTCAGGACAGACGGGAGACTCTGGTGGCTCAGGACAGACGGGAGACTCTGGCGGCTCAGGACAGACGGGAGACTCTGGCGGCTCAGGACAGACGGGAGACTCTGGCGTCTCAGGACAGACGGGAGACTCTGGCGTCTCAGGACAGACGGGAGACTCTGGCGGCTCAGGACAGACGGGAGGCTCTGGCGGCTCAGGACAGACGGGAGGCTCTGGCGGCTCAGGACAGACGGGAGGCTCTGACGGCTCAGGACAGACGGGAGACTCTGGCGGCTCAGGACAGACGGGAGACTCTGGCGGCTCAGGACAGACGTGAGACTCTGGCGGCTCAGGACAGACGGGAGGCTCTGGCGGCTCAGGACAGACGGGAGACTGACAGCGCTGGAGAGGGGGAAGGCTCTAGCAGCACTGGACAGGCGGGAGCACCTGTAGGCAGAAGACGGAGAGAGCCTGGTGCGGGGGGCTGCCACCAGAGGGCTGGTGCGTGGAGGTGCCACTGGGTAGACCCGATCGTGGAGGCGCACTGGAGCTCTTGAGCACCGAGCCTGCCCAACCTTACCTGGTTGAGCACCGAGCCTGTTACCACGCTGCTTAAAAACCAGTATCACCTATGACCACAAAGTCATTATTCAAATGGCACCCCCCTGTGGCTGATCAGACCACCAGGGAAAGCCATGAAAACAGGTCACAGGTTACACCACCCTTTTACATTCGTGTTCCATACCATATTAGACATATTAAATAACCCTTTATCTAAACAAATTCACTTGTTTAATTCAAACTCAGAAAATAAAACTCCTAATATTCCATATGTGTGTACTCCTTTAAGATATCTTGTCTCTGGGAACATGGAAATCCCCTTAAACCCAAACGTTTACTACAAACAAAACCTAATAATTATGATAATACCTTCAAATCATTAATTCATTAATTCATTCATTCATT
The DNA here is from genome assembly GCF_002021735.2 of Oncorhynchus kisutch. Lineage (NCBI taxonomy): Eukaryota > Metazoa > Chordata > Actinopteri > Salmoniformes > Salmonidae > Oncorhynchus > Oncorhynchus kisutch. The sequence continues at coordinate 59,559,996 of NC_034183.2, forward strand.
AAATTTCCTCAATGTTTCGTGTAACTCATTCAGTCTTTCTCCAAATTGTCTTCCCAAAATGCTTTACACCCTGCCATTAGACTCACACAACTGTGATAAACGTGCACTGTCCCTTTAAAATTAAACTAACTCAGCCAGCAATACAACTTGCAGACCTTTCATTGTTCCCCGTAATGAAAACAGATAATGTTTAGAATACTTTAACTTCTTGTTGGAATTTACTGGTGTTACCTAAACAATCAAACCAAAAATCAATAACCGGGAACTACCACAATGTTTTACGATTCAACTGTTCTGACCTCCCTATCTTATAGCCAAATATAGCCCAGTGAAAGCCACCAATCCGTGATGGTCACCTAGCAATTTTGTTGCTAGTTTTAGCATCTTTTCAGACTATCCTGACGATATTCAGCTACTTTTAAAAATGTATTTGGAACTTTTAGACAATTTTGGAAAGTGACTCAAAGCTATAATGCACGCATTTCCCTCTAAATGACACAACCAATTGTCTCTGTCACAATTTTAGGAACGTTATTGTGTATTCAACGTAATGACGCAGCAAATCAACCTGCCTCTAGTCAAAGATATACCCCCTACTCAGATTGAGTTCTGCTTTAAATTCTATTGAAAAAGTAAAACCAACCAAACTTTCCAACTTTCTCTACCCCAAAATTTAAACATACCATGTACTTCGCAAAATTTATATCGTATATCAGTCGATTCATAAAAAATAAAAACATCCTGATGGGCACAACTTTATTGTATCTCTCTGTTTTTCTTTAGAATTCATCAGGTTTAGGTAACTTTCTCTTCTATGATACATTAATTTAAATACGACTCCAGTCTCAATACATTATTCCAGCAGATAATTTGGGCAACACAACATATTACATCGAAATTGCCTCGCCATTATTTTAATGAATTAGTCTCTCAATACAATCTAAACAAACTATTAAAACGTTCCGTTCATATCTTATGCAAACACTAGCGACCATATCTTTCCAGGCAAAACATACAAAGAGTTGAATTACAATAAAAAACTCACATTTTAGTCAAAAGCATTTTCCGGGAAGCAAACTCAGGTCTCAAGCTTGGAAGGCAGCTATTTAACCAATGAACCACCATCACTACTGGAATAAAGGAGCCTCCCCGCCATTAACTCTATTATTATAATTTTCTGTAGTCGCAAACTCCGGCACCGAGACAATTCCCAGAAAATAGTCCTAATTTAACTCCAGTATCCGTTTCTAGTCAGGATTCATCATGGTCATTGTCTGAGTCAGGCTTTGGGCTCCTCTTTCCCTTTCCCTTTTTATATATTTCTCATCTTCCGTTAATTCCGGGACCTCCTTTGAGGATTTATTACCCAAGTTTAATAAATCCTTGCACTCCTAGTAGCTATGGTCGTACTTACTATCTATGTTTATGTATTTCTATGATCTATGTATGTGCTGTTTTTACCGTTTCTTAGTTCCTACAGTTATGTTCTATTGTATTATTCTCACAATCTGGGTGTATATATTTCTATGTTCTATGTATGAGTTTTCTCCTTTCTGGAAACTTTATCTCTAGCGTTGACTGTCGATCGGATACTAGGTCTCACCCGTACAACTATAAGCTATTACTCAGGGGTCGTAAATCCCTAGTTAACCTCCCATTTCATGTTGCGTCATAGGACTTTTAAAGTACACCAATATCTTGTATCTCACTCCGCTATATTAGGCTTCCCTCTCCTCATTTTTTGGACTTCATTTCAGTACTGTTTGTTGAATCGGAACGATGGTCACTTCACCCTGAGTTTAATTGACCATTCAAGTTAACTTGTACGCATAGGATTCTCTTCCTGTTTCCCCAAACCTAGTTAATATCCCCTCTTAATCCTATGAGTTATCCTATTTGTACAAGATCACCGTCCTATCTCCCAGCACCTATTTAATATCCCATCTTAATAACCCCTCTGGCCACCAAGGCACCCGGATCTATTAAGCTAAATTTATTTATGGTAGTGCACTTTACCTCAGGTCATTTCAGACCTGCCCCGTTATCGATATTTGTATATTGGTCATACAAAACCCAGTGGATCTGTTTGGAATAGCAAGGCTCCTATTATCGATAAATTCTAAACATTTTAGAACATCAAATCAAAGATAACTTAAATAATTCCCCCCAGAATCGAGAATATAGGCTGACCTTGTCGCCGACTGGGAAAAGCAATGTTCGTTGGATCTAGTCACCGTCTCTGTCGGTCTGGGGTGTATACCGGCCTGTTATAGAGCCCCAATGTCAGGGGACAGGACTTTGTTATGCGGGACGTCCGTGCACGGTTCTCGGCTTATTACCTTCAGATGACAGGGACAGGTATTTAGATCCGGCTCGAAGGACCAATTGTTAAAGGAATTAGATTCCTATACGTTTATTAACAAATTCAATTAAAACACTCTGCCCATTTCTAAGAATTTTTAAGATACCTGTTTGCATAAAATGGACAGAGGCCAGTCTCAAAATCAATCAATAGCGTTTATTCTCGAGAGTACTGATCATGGTACAATTTACAACAGGTTATAAACTAAAAATGACTTAATATGTTATGAACTGTCCCTCCTCCACTCCAATACAATGGCAGTATAGTTCACAAGCCTTCCCGCATTGTCCACCACCTGTTAAATAATCTATTACTAGCCCAAGGTCCCTCCTCTCCCTGTGTAGAGACAGGATGTCCTGTAAGGAACACAGCATTCCAGCCAGTCTGACGATAACTCCATTAGTTTCTAACAAGGAACAGACAGTCCTTCTAATTCTGGACGAAAACTACACACATTACATTCAGTATTATGATTATAAGATTCATACATCCATACAGTAACATAGTAGTATTCTGTTTAGTCATAGTTCTGATTGAAATGTATACATAATTTAGTCATTATTCATAAAAAGTACCTTAACAGTCGTCTGAAGAGGAATCATCGGACCAAAGCGCAGCGTGGTAAGTGTTCATGCTTTCTTTATTAAAACTGAACACTATAACAAAATAACAAAGGGAATAACCGAAACAGTCCTGAAAGGTACAAAACACTAAACAGAAATTAACTACCCACAAAAACTCTGTGGGAAAAAGCTACCTAAGTATGGTTCCCAATCAGAGACAACGATAGACAGCTGTCCCTGATTGAGAACCATACCCGGCCAAAACAAAGAAATACAAAAACATAGAAAAGGGAACATAGAATGCCCACCCAAATCACACCCTGACCAAACCAAAAAGGTTAGGGCGTGAAAGTATCCTCCCCCCAATCAAAGGTGCGGACTCCGGCCGCAAAACCTGAACCTATAGGGGAGGGTATGGGTGGGCATTTCTCCACAGTGGTGGCTCTGGTGCGGGACGTAGACCCCGCTCCACCTCTGGCTTGGCCCACTTAGGTGGTGCCTCAAGAGCGGGGACCCTCGCAGACCCCGGACTGGGGACCCTCATAGCGGGCTCCGGACTGGAGACCCTTGTTGCTGGAGGCTCCGGACTGGAGAACGTCGTTGCTGGAGGCTCTGGACTGGAGAACGTCATTGCTGGAGGCTCCGGACTGGAGAACGTCGCTCGAGGCTCCGAACTGGAGGCCATCGTTGGAGGCTTCGTGCCATGTCTCGCCATGTCTCACTGGAGGCTTCGTGCCATGGATCATCACTGGAGGCTTCGTGCCATGGATCATCACTGGAGGCTTCTTGCCATGGATCATCACTGGAGGCTTCTTGCCATGGATCATCACTGGAGGCTTCTTGCCATGGATCATCACTGGAGGCTTGGCTCTGGGAGTAGGCACAGGACTCACCAGGCTGGGGAGACATATAGGAGGGTTAGTTCTAGGCGCAGGCACAGGACTCACCAGGCTGGGGAGACATGCAGGAGGCCTTGTCATTGATCGAGGCACCAGATGCACTGGGCCGTGGAGGCGCACTGGAGGTCGAGCTAATAGTCTGCACAACCCGTCCTGGCTGGATGGTGACTTTGACCCGACAGGACGCACTGGGCTGTGCAGACGCACTGGAGACACAGTGCGCAGAGCCGGCGCAGGATATCCTGGCCCGAGGAGGCGCACTGGAGGTCTGGAGAGCAGGGCTGACACCATCCGTCCTGTCTGGATGCCCGCCCCAGCCCGGCAGATGCGGAAGCTGGGATGTAGCGTACCGGGCTGAGAATGCGTACTGGAGACATCGTGCGCTCCACCGCATAACACGGTGCCTGACCAGTACGATGCCCGCCACGGTAAGCACGCGAGTTGGCTCAGGTCTCCTACCTGACTCTGCCACACTCCCTGTGTGTCCCCCCAATTTTTTTGGGGGGGGGGGCTGCCTCTCGGGCTTCCTTGCCAGCCGTGTTTGTGTTGCCAACTCCATTCTCCGGTACCCCTCCTCACACTGTTCTAAAGAATCCCAGGCGGGCTCCGGCACTCTCCCTGGGTCGACCGACCACCTCTCTATCTCCTCCCAGGTCTCATACTCCAGATAGCGCTGCTCCCATGTCCAGGAGTCCCTTTCACGCTGCTCCTCCTTACCACGCTGCTTGGTCCGTTGGTGGTGGGAAGTTCTGTCACGGCTGATGAAAGGAGAGGACCAAGGTCCTGCGTGGTGAGCGTACATTTTCTTTTAACAATGAAAATGACGCCGAACAAAACAATAAACACGACAAAACAAACCGTGAAGCTCGACGGCTAAGTGCCCTAAACAAAGTCAACTTCCCACAAACACAGGTGGGAGAAAGGGCACCTAAGTATGGTTCCCAATCAGAGACAACGATAGACAGCTGTCCCTGATTGAGAACCATTCTCGGCCAAAACAAAAAACTACAAAAACATAGAAAAAGGAACATAGAATGCCCACCCAAATCACACCCTGACCAAACCAAAATAGAGACTTAAAAAGCTCTAAGGTCAGGGCGTGACAGCCATTCTATTGCTTATAAGCTTTGTTATTATTTTATTGTCACATTTTATTATTTTAAATAACAGTTTGATAAATGGAACTAGGAAATGCTGAATTGAGCGACATGCGTGTTGCCATTTGTGTAAATAGGGTTGCTACTTTGTCCAAAAATGTTGAGTAGAATTCTATGGGAAAGCCTTCCATTCCTGGTGATTTTCTCCGCATTAATGATTTAACAGTATCTAATATTTATTTTTAGGTGATATCTGTTTTTAGTGTTGAGTTTAAGAAGGCTATAGGATCCGTCCAAGTGCTGTTTAATTCTGATTTACACTGAACAAAAATGTAAACGCAACATGTAAGGTGTTGGTCCCATGTTGTATGAACTGAAATAAAAGTTCCCAGAAATTTTCCATATGCACAAAAAGCTTATTTCTCTCAAATTTTGGGGACAAATTTGTTTACATCTGTATTACTGACCATTTGTCCTTTGCCAAAATAATTCATCCACCTGACAGGTGTGGTATATCAAGAAGCTGGTTAAACAGGATGATCATTACACAGGTGCTCCTTGTGCTGGGGGCAATAAAAGGCCACTCTAAAATGAACAATTTTGTCACACAACACAATTCCACAGATGTCTCAAGTTGACGGAGAGTGCAATTGGCATGCTGACTGTGGGAATGTCCACCAGAGCTGTTGCCAGAAAATTTAATGTACGTCCAATCGGCCTCACAACCGCAGACCACGTGTATGGTGGTGTGTGGGTGAGAGGTTTGCTGATGTCAACGTTGTGAACAGAGTGCCCCATGGTGACAGTGTGGTTATGGTATGGGGAGGCATAAGCTATGGACAACAAACACAACTGCATTTTATCGATGGCAATTTGAATGCACAGAGATACTGTGGTGAGATCCTGAGGCCCATTGTCGTGCCATTCATCTGTCGCCATCACCTCATGTTTCAGCATAATAATGCACAGCCCCATGTTGCAAGGATCTGTACACAATTCCTGGTGAGTATGGCCTGATTACTCAGACATGTCACCCATTGAGCATGTTTGGGATGCTCTGGATCGACATGTATCCAGCAACTTCGCACAGCTATTGAAGAGGAGTGGGACAACATTCCACAGGCCACAGTCAACAGCTTGATCCACTCTATGCGAAGGAGATGTCGCCCTGCATGAGGCAAATGGTGGTCACACCAGATACTGACTGGTTTTCTGATCCATGCCCCTACTTTTAAGGTAAAGGTATCTGACCAACAGACGCATATCTGTATTCCCAGTCATGTGAAATCCATAGATTAGAGCCTAATGAATGTATTCAATTGGCTGATTTCCTTATATGAACTGTAACTCAATAAAATCATAGAAATTGTTGCATGTTGCATATTTTTTTTCCCAGTATATATACATTTTCATAGAAGCTTAAAATGGTCATTAATCTTGTTATTTGTAATTACTGCATTTTTATCTTTTCAAATTATAACTGGTTTAGCGTGTAATCATTTTGTGAAAGCTATGAGATATTTACCAGGTTGATTTTCCATTAGGTAATATTCTTTATTTGAGTTTAACCTGTAATTGTTGGCTCACTTCAAAAGTAAAAAATTGTATTCCTGCTTAAGTTATTTTTCTAAAATAGTGATTTTTTTTCTTTCATTTTAATTTCCAAATCAGATTTAGCTTTTGCCGAGTATAAGATTACCATTCACCTAATGTACGCCTTAAAGGCATCCCAGATTATGTCGGGATCGGCTTTTCTATATTCTCTATGTCTAGATTTGTAATGGTAAAATTGACCTTTTTTTGTTTCTGTATTTAATATATTTCGGGTCTAGAAGATACGCTATGTTCATTCTCCAAATTCTGTCGCTAAGTGTATTTTATATTGGTGTAATTGAGCATGATACAGGATAGATATCATTATACCAGACATTTATGAATCCAGTAAATTGTTGAGTGCATTTTTAGAAATAAATACCCCTCCCCATCTTCACAACAACTTTGTCAATATGACTTGACCATGATAATTTACCATCCAATGGTATACCTAGGAGTTTAGCTTCCTCAACTTCCTCAACGGTCACACCTTTTATGCACAACTCCAGTTGAGGTTCAGGTTTAAGAAAATGTTTTGAACCAAATACAATGCTTTTAATTTTAGATGTATTTGGACTAGTTTATCACCCATTCTGATACTGATCATTAGAACTTTCGGGCTTAGCCCGAAATATGAAAAACAACTCCAGACCATTATTCCTCCTCCACCAAATTTTACAATTGGCACTAAACCCAGATTCGTCCGTCGGACTTCCAGAAGGTGAAGGGTGATTCGCCCCTCCAGATAACACGTTTCCAATGCTCCAGAGTCCAATGGCGGCAAGCTTTACACCGCTCCAGCCAATGCTTGTCATTGTGCATGGTGATCTTAGGCTTATGTGCTGCTTCTTGGCTGTGGAAACCCATTTCATTAAGCTCCCGACGAACAGTTCTTGTGCTGATGTTGCTTACAGAGGCAGTTTGGAACTTGGTAGTGAGTTTTGCAACCAAGGACCGATTAAAAAAAAAATATATATATATATATATATTTTAACACGCTTCAGCACTCAGCGGTCCAGTTCTGTGAGCTTGTGTGGCCTACCACTTCGCGGCTGAGCAGTTGTTGCTCCCAGATGTTTCCACTTCACAATAACAGCACTTACAGTTGACCAGGGCAGCTCTAGCAGGGCAGAAATTTGACGAACTGACTTGCTGGAAAGGTGGCGTCCTATGACGGTACCACGTTGAAAGTCACTGAGCTCTTCAGTAAGGCCATTCTAATTTCAATGTTTGTCTATGGAGATTGCATGGCTGTGTGCTCGATTTGATACACCTGTCTGCAACGGATGTGGCTGAAATAGCCGAATCCACCAATTTGAAGGGGTGTCCACATACAAAAGTATGTATAGTGTATATTAATATAGGATATTCTTAGCCCTTTCTAGGCTAGCTTATCAGAGATAGACATAATATGGATGATAAAAAATAGTGTTTGCATAATCAGGTGTCAGTGTTGTATGTGTGTGACCACAAGTTCATTTTTTACCCCATTTTCTCCCCAAATTAGGTCCCGTGGCTCACCTTTGCATCTCCTCAATGGGCTCGGGAGAGGCGAAGGTCGAGTCATGCTTCCTCTGAAACATGACCCACCTGGCCACCTACTTCTTACCACATTGCTTGCTTAACCTGGATGTCAGCAGCACCAATTTGTTGGAGGAAACACTGTTTGTCTGACAACCGGAGTCAGCCTGCAGGCACCCAGCCCTGCCACAAGAGCATGATCAGCCAAGGAAAGCCCCACCAGTCAAACCTTCTCCTACCCCGGATGGGCTGGATCGACTCCCAGGTTGTAGTGGTGCCTCAGCACTGCAGTATAGTGCTTTTGACCGCTTGGCCACCCAGGACCTTATTTCACCCATTCCATTGGCCATAATGCAAATCACTGTATGTTAATTACATATTGTCTTATAGATTCCCAACTAACGTCCCAGCATTGGGATCTCCATCAACTAGAGGGAGTGCCCTCCACTGCACATTCAACACCACTTTCAGCAGGATCAGGACCTGTAACCACAAAGCGTCTCAGAGTAGGAGTGCTGATCTAGGATCTGTCTATACAAAATTGTATTTATACTGAACAAAATTTAAACGCAACACGCAACAATTTCAACAATTTTACTGAGTTACAGTTCATAGGAAATCAGTCAATTGAAATACATTCATTAGGCCCTAATGTATGGATTTCACATGACTGGGCAGGGGTGCAGCCATGGTTGGGCCTGGGAGGACATAGGCCCACCCAATTGAGAGCCAGGCCCAGCCAATCAGGATGAGTTTTATTATAGGCAGAAATACTCCTCAGTTTCATCAGCTGTTCTGGTGGCTGGTCTCAGATGATCCTGCAGGTGAAGAAGCCGGATGTGGAGGTCCTGGGCTGGCGTGCTTACACGTGGTCTGCGGTTGAGGCCGGTTGGACGTACTGCCAAATTCTCAAAACAATGTTGGAGGTGGCTTATGGTAGAGAAATTAACATTCAATTCTCTGGCAACAGCATGCCAATTGCACACTCCCTCAGAACTTAAGACACTTGTGGCATTGTATTGTGTGACAAAATTGCACATTTTAATGTGGCCTTTAATTATCCTCAGTACAAGGTGCACCTGTGTAATGAACATGCTGTTTAACACACAATTCTGGGATCTTTTATTTCAGTTCATGAAACATGGAACCAACACTTTACATGTTGCGTTTATATTTTTGTTCAGTATATTATGATCTAAAATTCTCCTCTGAATTCAAATAGATTAGGCAAATCCCCCAGATCCATTTGATCCCAGGGATGGCCTGCTAAAGGGAGAAACAACTCCTGAGGTTCGTGGAATGCTGGTGGGTGAGTCTGTCTATACTCCCATTCCTCATGAGTCCTGGGAAGAACCACACGAGTTGAATTAACAAATGGGATTAAGAGAAACCAGAAATGCACCAGTATCACCTTCAGCACAATTTGTATCAGCTTCAACCAACACCATCATTCCAGCATGTTCAAGAGCAGTTAGTCATTTTCTTAAAAATATAAACAGTAACCAAAATTACCAAACCTCCTACAAGTATAGGAGTAAACAATAAAAACAAAGTCAACATAACTTTTCCCATCGCATTTCCAAATTTAGCATTAAACCAGTCACCAATTTTGTTAGATGGAAAATCTTTTTATCCCGAACAATCTTTTTGTAGGAGGAGTTCAAAATTTCCAATTCACTATTCCGGTCGTTTATGAACCCCTCGACCAAGCATGTGATTTACTCCAAGATTACACACGGGGCATTTTCATAGTTTTTTTTTTAAAGCCTTCGGCTTTCAACACTACATGATTGTCTTTAGTCCTAAAAACATAGCTTTTGGGACCACAAGAGGACCACTCTGTGATATGTTAAACCACCCAGATAGTTGCTAAGACGGGGGTTCCAATCACCCGGTTTGCTTACATAGACCACAGAGCCTGAGCCTGTGTCATGATAAAGAACACGCCTCTGCAACTGTTCCATGAGCGTGTACAGTTCATGTCGACCATAGGCCGTGGTAAATGCTGCAAGAAACACATGTACATTACCCGGGGGTAGAACCCACTTCTTGTTACGTCTCCATTGCACCAGGGCAATGTCTTGACTCAAGAATGAAAAATGTGAAATTTCATATTGGTCTGAAAAAACTTATTCCAAAAATTCTTTGGGGTCTTTAATGATCGACATTGTTAGCATATTGCTTCTCTGGGATAGTTTGCCCCAAAGCGAGTTTAAATACAACTGACAGATTTATTTTGGTTTTGTTGACCTCTATTCTGTCAGGTATACCTTCTCGGTCGTGATAGTCCTGAATGTACTAGTCTTTGCGCTCGTGATCTGTGACTGATGCAGGATACCCTGGTGCCATTTGCTTGCATCTCAAGAAGGTCTTGATGTACTCTTTAAAAAAAAAAAGAGAGTGTCTGATTTCCTGGAAAAGTTCCACACTTCAAAGATTTTGGCCACACGATACCCCTTCTCTAGAGCCTTAGAGAATTCAACGGACACCCGTCAGGGCTCTTTCTTGATCACAAGGCTTTTCCTGGTTGTTGTTTTTACTGTAGGTGCGACAAAGGGGAAAGAAAAGTGTTCCGTGAGGTCCCTTAAGGCAACACTGGCAGAAACAAACCCCGGGGAGGGTAAACCGTTGCTTTAAACAGACCAAAATAGTTTTGGGGTAAGTCAAAGTCACGGTGAATCATTTCAGGATGACCCATAGGATAGCAAGAGGAACTCATTACATGAGGATAAAGGGATGTAAAATCTACATGTCCTATTGTCTCGTCGGGTTGCGCTACATACCGTAATGTCAAAGCATTGGCACGACCTCCATACAAGGCCTGTCGGGGTTCCTAGTGTTCTGACGTGTCAAAGCTGGAAAGGAAAGCTCCAACATGAGGATTAGACTTTTTGAGTTCGGTCCACTCATGCTCCCACATCACATTCACTTTCAACCCATAAGTAGCCTGTAAAGATTCCAATTTGTCTTGGAACTCCTGGTACAATATCCCCAAAAGTATTTTGGGTTAAGACACACATGGCCTGGGGCACAAAGCAAGATTTACAACCGTGGAAGAAATACCTGTTGTACTCAAACACTGTCTCAACACCGTCAATCTGTGTATTCCATCTACGTGATACGGCCCAACAGTCTTCTCCCCTCTATTCAAAGCATGTTGAATAAAAATGTTTAAAAAAATAATAATCCTGGGCCAAGTACTCCAACCATTGAATGGACCAGCTAGAGTATGACTTGAATTGACGTCGGTAGTTGTCAGGCGATGGAATTGCTATAGATGCTGGAGGTAAAAAGTGTATACGTTTGGTATTCATGCATGCCGATGCAATAGTTGGACAACTCCAGGGGTCGATGCCGGCATCTTTGATTACCTCTTCTCTGAATCTGAGGCATCCTTCACGAAGTATAACCACATTGTCACAGTATGACTCCTTCTCTTTATGGAAATCAAAATGTGTTATGACATTGTCTCATACCATACTGTCATGAATCTCTCTCGCTCTTTGGGAGACATTTGATCACACCCGTACATTTCGGGGCTGGGATAAGATCCAATATAATGTAGATTCTCCTCAGATGTGAAGAAATGAGGAAACCAACCTTCCACAGAGTTTTCAAAACCCAAGGCCTCAGGCATTTGAGCCAATCTCATGGGTAGGAAACTTAAAAACGGTCAATGTATCTCTGGTTGAAGGCGGGGTCTACAAAACACAGGATTTTACTACCTTGCGCTATGACACTGGGTGCAACGCCTTGTTGTATCAGGGGGTTCAAAAGAAGATCGGCTCTAGAATTGAGCTATAAATGTGAAGTTTCTGTACTAGGGTTTTCTGAAGTGTTTTAGAAAGAGTAGTGCACAATTGGGCCCCTCTGCCGACCACTTTTCACCCTTGAAAGTCACGGTAGATACAAAAATAGGCAAAGGAACCCGATTGCTGATTAGTCTCTATCATAAAACACATATTTCTCTGAATGTTCATCTTCAGCCGAAGGCTGAATATAACACTCGTTTGGCACTTCTTGAACCACTTCAGCGCCTCTGCATTTCAAAGGCCCTTTACAGATTGGGCAATGTATGATTCCACACACATGAGGTTTAGGGCTGTCTATTTTAAGGTTGTAATTGCAATGGCATTTTGGACATTTCTTGTTAATGTCACAGAGCTCCTTACAGATTTACATGCCTTGGGGTGCCATGTTTCAATTTTGTGTTTTTCGTAGGAGTAGGCCAAATGACATGTGCGTTGACAATCCGCACAGACATACTGAACAGTTGTAAGGACAAGAGTGCCCCCACTTTCGGGTGTAGCCTGTATGACATGGACACACATGGTGCTCCTAAAAACACTGATGTTGGTAATAGCATAATAATGCGCGTTTTGCATATAAAAGTACAGAATCTGAGGATGAGGTTGTGGGTTGTTCTGGAATTTCAAGAGAGCTGAATTAGAGCTTCTATGGTACAAAACCACAATCTTGATGTTCAGAAAAATGTCAAATTTGACAATGTCAGAGAAAGCCACAGCATCCTGTATACCTAGACCCATGGCATTTTGGAGCTCCCTAGCCTTTTGTAAAGCCTCTAGATCAATACATCCAGGGTTGAGTAAATGTGCTAAGCCTATTGCAAAGCATAACTGATTACCAGGATTGTGAAAGTTAATGAGATATGCCCTTTTATTGTTTATGATTTCTGATTGCATGAGACTATCAAGTTTCCTTATCTGACCACCTCCGCCTAGGGGTTGACGTACAATGTGTACAACGAGCTCTAGGGTCCTATCAGCTATGATGAATAAAATAGATTGAACAAGTCTTTCCAGCAGGGCTATAAATTGTTCAAGATTTGGTTCGCCATTGGGTAAAACAAGAGATAGTGTTTTGCATACTATCTCCACAAATTTCAAGCTGTAAGACATCACGAGGTTCGGAAAAATCTGTTGCCCTCTCTAAAAGTTTGCTCAGCGTATCCAAGATCATCACATAAAAAAAACTGCATAATCAAGGTTGATTCATCCATGTGATTTTTTTTTTTTAATTGTCAAATCTCTGTATTGCTGAATTTATTTCTGTACACAACACGAACACTTCTATCAATACCATCGCCACTGATTTATTACACAATTTTCCAATTCCTCAAAAACATTGTGTGGTTGCTCAGGCTCCTCGGACATGGGAGTTAAAGGAGGTGTGTGGGGGATGGTGTTGAAGATGTTGTGCTCTCATTCATTTGGTTAATTAAGGATATGAGTTCTGCTGGGATCTGTGATAACAGGTTTTGATCTGTCTGAATTATTGGAGATGTTAGCCCTGTCTCATTTATTTGGTTAATTAAGGATATGAGGTCCTCTGGTATTCTAGACGGTTCCATGTTACATACAGGTTTTAGTGCTTGTTTTTGCGTTTTTTTAAATCAGAATGTTGTTTAACAAATGGGGCATTGTTCTATGCCAGAAGGATAGATGTTGACTGTATTGACGCTTTAGTAAAGCAACCATACTTTTGTGTAGCTGAACATTTCTGGATTTTAGAGCCCTGTAAAAGGCTGAGAGAAACCGATCCTGATCCATTTCAGGATCTGTTGTTTCTACCTCAGAATTGGCTGTATCAAGGTGTTTGGCCGCCTCATACATCAACAAATCGTCTACCTCAGAATTGTCATAAGGCGTTGAAATGATCTGGTTTCAATTATTTACTATGTGTGTCTTGGGCGCCAAATTCCTCGTCGAACACGTCCTCTCGCCATATTGGGCCTTCTGTGTCGGTATACGCCTGGGAGGAGTCAAAGAATATATACCCTATTTTGTATTAAAAATAAAATATATATATTAGTTAAATTACCTCTGGTTTGTTGACGTGTGCTGTTCTGAGGAATCCTGGTTACCGCGGGTCCTAACCCTTTTTCCTCTGGCTTTGCTGATTCCGCAGGGTTTGACATAAAAACATACCTGAAAATTCAATATACACCCCTTTAAGAAGATCTATACAAACACATAACACCGGTTTAATATTAGAGAGAGTTCCAAACAGTACAGTAATATCATTCCCTAACCAGAAACCGTGGATTGATGGCAGCATTCGCGTGAAACTGAAAGCGCGAACCACTGCTTTTAATCAGGGCAAGGTGTCTGGTAACATGACCGAATACAAACAGTGCAGCTATTCCCTCCGCAAGGCTATCAAACAAGCTAAGCGTCAGTACAGAGACAAAGTAGAATCTCAATTCAACGGCTCAGACACAAGAGGCATATGGCAGGGTCTACAGTCAATCACGGACTACAGGAAGAAATCCAGCCCAGTCACGGACCAGGATGTCTTGCTCCCAGGCAGACTAAATAACTTTTTTGCCCGCTTTGAGGACAATACAGTGCCACTGACACGGCCTGCAACGAAAACATGCGGTCTCTCCTTCACTGCAGCCGAGGCGAGTAAGACATTTAAACGTGTTAACCCTCGCAAGGCTGCAGGCCCAGACGGCATCCCCAGCCGCGCCCTCAGAGCATGCGCAGACCAGCTGGCCGGTGTGTTTACGGACATATTCAATCAATCCCTATACCAGTCTGCTGTTCCCACATGCTTCAAGAGGGCCACCATTGTTCCTGTTCCCAAGAAAGCTAATGTAACGGAGCTAAACGACTACCACCCCGTAGCACTCACTTCCGTTATCATGAAGTGCTTTGAGAGACTAGTCAAGGACCATATCACCTCCACCCTACCTGACACCCTAGACCCACTCCAATTTGCTTACAGCCTAAATAGGTCCACAGACGATGCAATCTCAACCACACTGCACACTGCCCTAACCCATCTGGACAAGAGGAATACCTATGTGAGAATGCTGTTCATTGACTACAGCTCGGCATTCAACACCATAGTACCCTCCAAGCTCGTCATCAAGCTCGAGACCCTGGGTCTCGACCCCGCCCTGTGCAACTGGGTACTGGACTTCCTGACGGGCCACCCCCAGGTGGTGAGGGTAGGCAACAACATCTCCTCCCCGCTGATCCTCAACACTGGGGCCTCACAAGGGTGCGTTCTGAGCCCTCTCCTGTACTCCCTGTTCACCCACGACTGCGTGGCCACGCACGCCTCCAACTCAATCATCAAGTTCGTGGACGACACAACAGTGGTAGGCTTGATTACCAACAACGACGAGACGGCCTACAGGGAGGAGGTGAGGGCCCTCGGAGTGTGGTGTCAGGAAAATAACCTCACACTCAACGTCAACAAAACTAAGGAGATGATTGTGGACTTCAGGAAACAGCAGAGGGAACACCCCCCTATCCACATCGATGGAACAGTAGTGGAGAGGGTAGCAAGTTTTAAGTTCCTCGGCATAATCAAATCAAATCAAATTTATTTATATAGCCCTTCGTACATCAGCTGATATCTCAAAGTGCTGTACAGAAACCCAGCCTAAAACCCCAAACAGCAAGCAATGCAGGTGGAGAAGCACGGTGGCTAGGAAAAACTCCCTAGAAAGGCCAATACCTAGGAAGAAACCTAGAGAGGAACCAGGCTATGTGGGGTGGCCAGTCCTCTTCTGGCTGTGCCGGGTGGAGATTATAACAGAACATGGTCAAGATGTTCAATGTTCATAAATGACCAGCATGGTCGAATAATAATAAGGCAGAACAGTTGAAACTAGAGCAGCAGCACAGTCAGGTGGAAGTTGAAACTGGAGCAGCAGCATGGCCAGGTAGACTGGGGACAGCAAGGAGTCATCATGTCAGGTAGTCCTGGGGCATGGTCCTAGGGCTCAGGTCAGTTGAAACTGGAACAGCAGCATGGCCAGGTGGACTGGGGACAGCAAGGAGTCATCATGTCAGGTAGTCCTGGGGCATGGTCCTAGGGCTCAGGTCCTCCGAGAGAGAGAAAGAAAGAGAGAAGGAGAGAATTAGAGAACGCACACTTAGATTCACACAGGACACCGAATAGGACAGGAGAAGTACTCCAGATATAACAAACTGACCCCAGCCCCCCGACACATAAACTACTGCAGCATAAATACTGGAGGCTGAGACAGGAGGGGTCAGGAGACACTGTGGCCCCATCCGAGGACACCCCCGGACAGGGCCAAACAGGAAGGATATAACCCCACCCACTTTGCCAAAGCACAGCCCCCACACCACTAGAGGGATATCTTCAACCACCAACTTACCATCCTGAGACAAGGCTGAGTATAGCCCACAAAGATCTCCGCCACGGCACAACCCAAGGGGGGGGGGGCGCCAACCCAGACAGGATGACCACAACAGTGAATCAACCCACTCAGGTGACGCACCCCCTCCAGGGACAGCATGAGAGAGCCCCAGCAAGCCAGTGACTCAGCCCCTGTAATAGGGTTAGAGGCAGAGAATCCCAGTGGAAAGAGGGGAACCGGCCAGGCAGAGACAGCAAGGGCGGTTCGTTGCTCCAGAGCCTTTCCGTTCACCTTCCCACTCCTGGGCCAGACTACACTCAATCATATGACCCACTGAAGAGATGAGTCTTCAGTAAAGACTTAAAGGTTGAGACCGAGTTTGCGTCTCTGACATGGGTAGGCAGACCGTTCCATAAAAATGGAGCTCTATAGGAGAAAGCCCTGCCTCCAGCTGTTTGCTTAGAAATTCTAGGGACAATTAGGAGGCCTGCGTCTTGTGACCGTAGCGTACGTATAGGTATGTACGGCAGGACCAAATCAGAGAGATAGGTAGGAGCAAGCCCATGTAATGCTTTGTAGGTTAGCAGTAAAACCTTGAAATCAGCCCTTGCTTTGACAGGAAGCCAGTGTAGAGAGGCTAGCACTGGAGTAATATGATCAAATTTTTTGGTTCTAGTCAGGATTCTAGCAGCCGTATTTAGCACTAACTGAAGTTTATTTAGTGCTTTATCCGGGTAGCCGGAAAATAGAGCATTGCAGTAGTCTAACCTAGAAGTGACAAAAGCATGGATTAATTTTTCTGCATCATTTTTGGACAGAAAGTTTCTGATTTTTGCAATGTTACGTAGATGGAAAAAAGCTGTCCTCGAAATGGTCTTGATATGTTCTTCAAAAGAGAGATCAGGGTCCAGAGTAACGCCGAGGTCCTTCACATATTTATTTGGCATACACATCACAGACAAACTGAATTGGTCCACTCACACAGACAGCATCGTGAAGAAGGCGCAGCAGCGCCTCTTCAACCTCAGGAGGCTGAAGAAATTCGGCTTTCCACCAAAAGCACACAAACTTCTACAGATGCACAATCGAGAGCATCCTGGCGGGCTGTATCACCGCCTGGTACGGCAACTGCTCCGCCCTCAACCGTAAGGCTCTCCAGAGGGTAGTGAGGTCTGCACAACGCATCACCGGGGGCAAACTACCTGCCCTCCAGGACACCTACACCACCCGATGTTACAGGAAGGCCATAAAGATCATCAAGGACATCAACCACCTGAGCCACTGCCTGTTCACCCCGCTATCATCCAGAAGGCGAGGTCAGTACAGGTGCATCAAAGCTGGGACCGAGAGACTGAAAAACAGCTTCTATCTCAAGGCCATCAGACTGTTAAACAGCCACCACTAACATTGAGTGGCTGCTGCCAACACACTGACACAACTCCAGCCACTTTAATAATGGGAATTGATGGGAAATGATGTAAATATATCACTAGCCACTTTAAACAATGCTACCTTATATAATGTTACTTACCCTACATTATTCATCTCATATGCATACGTATATACTGTACTCTATATCAACAACTGTATCCTTATGTAATACATGTATCACTAGCCACTTTAACTATGCCACTTTGTTTACATACTCATCTCATATGTATATAATGTACTCGATACCATCTACTGTATCTTGCCTATGCTGCTCTGTACCATCACTCATTCATATATCTTTATGTACATATTCTTTATCCCCTTACACTTGTGTGTATAAGACAGTAGTTTTGGAATTGTTAGTTAGATTACTTGTTGGTTATTACTGCATTGTCGGAACTAGAAGCACAAGCATTTCGCTACACTCGCATTAACATCTGCTAACCATGTGTATGTGACAAATAACATTTGATTTTGATTTGATTTGAATTTCCCACAAGCTACAAAAAAATCGAATATATTAATTCCAAATCCTCCATGTGTATAGGCTTGCAGAAAGGCAGGAAAATACGTTTCAGATGAGCAGCTGTGTCCTAACGGAGACGATGTATGGAATGAATTTACAGACCTGGGGGATTGTTTTGTTGTTTGACGTTTTTGTGTGCAAATGACCCTATAGTGTTGATATTGTTTAGAAAAAAACCCATTGTTTTTAAACCTCAGAGGGTGTCTAGCTATATTCTATGCTGGTTGGTGGGATTGACTGTTGCTCCCTACAGCCCAGGAAATAACACCTGCTGTTTTTGGAGACAACCTGTGTGCAAATGACCCCTAATTTTGAATTGTTTCAGGCACAATTGTCAAGACACATGCACAGACACCACCCCCCCCGAAAACCCCTTTGTTTTGAAACACACATCCGTCTTTCATGAAAGCCTTTCTCAGAGACACACACAGAGAAAAGACAGATTCCTTCGTTAAAGGTGAGATACATTTTTAAAACCCTTTATTTAATTCTAAAAGACCTTTAAAACATGTTCTAATCAGTTAAAATAATTTTACAGCGCAATATTTAACCATGCCAGAATGTTTTTATACACAATTATATATATATTACTGCTCAAAAAAATAAAGGGAACACTTAAACAACACAATGTAACTCCAAGTCAATCACACTTCTGTGAAATCAAACTGTCCACTTAGGAAGCAACACTGATTGACAATACATTTCACATGCTGTTGTGCAAATGGAATAGACAACAGGTGGAAATTATAGGCAATTAGCAAGACACCCCCAATAAAGGAGTGGTTTTGCAGGTGGTGACCACAGACCACTTCTCAGTTCCTATGCTTCCTGGCTGTTGTTTTGGTCACTTTTGAATGCTGGCTGTGCTTTCACTCTAGTGGTAGCATGAGACGGAGTCTACAACCCACACAAGTGGCTCAGGTAGTGCAGCTCTTCCAGGATGGGACATCAATGCGAGCTGTGGCAAGAAGGTTTGCTGTGTCTGTCAGCGTAGTGTCCAGAGCATGGAGGCGCTACCAGGAGACAGGCCAGTACATCAGGAGACGTGGAGGAGGCCGTAGGAGGGCAACAACCCAGCAGCAGGACCGCTACCTCCGCCTATGTGCGTTCCGTGTGCAAGGAGGAGCAGGAGGAGCACTGCCAGAGCCCTGCAAAATGACCTCCAGCAGGCCACAAATGTGCATGTGTCTGCTCAAACGGTCAGAAACAGACTCCATGAGGGTGGTATGAGGTCCCGACGTCCACAGATGGGGGTTGTGCTTACAGCCCAACACCGTGCAGGACGTTTGGCATTTGCCAGAGAACAGCAAGATTGGCAAATTCGCCCCTGGCGCCCTGTGCTCTTCACAGATGAAAGCAGGTTCACACCGAGTACGTGACAGACGTGACAGAGTCTGGAGACGCCGTGGAGAATGTTCTGCTGCCTGCAACATCCTCCAGCACGACCAGTTTGGCAGTGGGTCAGTCATGGTGTGGGGTGGCATTTCTTTGGGGGGCCGCACAGACCTCCATGTGCTCGCCAGAGGTAGCCTACTGCCATTAGGTACCGAGATGAGATCCTCAGACCCCTTGTGAGACCATATGCTGGTGCGGTTGGCCCTGGGTTCCTCCTAATGCAAAGACAATGCTAGACCTCATGTGGCTGGAGTGTGTCAGCAGTTCCTGCAAGAGGAAGGCATTGATGCTATGGGACTGGCCCACCCGGTCCCCAGACCTGAATCCAATTGAGCACATCTGGGACATCATGTCTCGCTCCATCCACCAATGCCACGTTGCACCACAGACTGTCCAGGAGTTGGCGGATGCTTTAGTCCAGGTCTGGGAGGAGATCCCTCAGGAGACCATCCGCCACCTCATCAGGAGCATGCCCAGGCATTGTAGGGAGGTCATACAGGCACATGGAGGCCACAAACACTATTGAGCCTCATTTTGACTTGTTTTAAGGACATTACATCAAAGTTGGATCAGCCTGTAGTGTGGTTTTCCACTTTAATTTTGAGTGTGACTCCAAATCCAGACCTCCATGGGTTGATACATTTGATTTCCATTGATAATTTTTGTGTGATTTTGTTGTCAGCACATTCAACTATGTAAAAAAAAGTATTTAATAAGAATATTTTATTCATTCAGATCTAGGATGTGTTATTTTATTGTTCCCTTTATTTTTTTGAGCAGTGTATATACACACACACACACACACACACACACACACACACACACACATTATATATAATTACAGCACAGTACTAAACTTTAATACACTTTAAATGCTTATATTTATAACCGTCTGTTGTAGGAAAGACTGTATTCATACAAAAATAAGAAACATTGTTTTAAAACAACTGCAGAGACACCACCTCAAGCCCATTGTTTTAAAACAACTGCAGAGACACCACCTCAAGCCCATTGTTTTAAAACAGCTGCAGAGACACCACCTCAAGCCCATTGTTTTGAAACGCACACACGTCTTTCCTAAATTATTTTCTCCGAGAGACAGAGAGAGAGAGACTGATATTCCGTTCGTTAAAGGCGAGATAGAATTAAATAAAGGGTTTTAAAATTGTAAATATTTAGTACAGACCTTTTGAACATGCTATAATTAGTTAAACAATTTGACTATTCCTTTCTTACAGATAATGGGGCGGCTATATGGTTAACCCAGGCCCCTTCAGTTTCTAATTCCCCATCTTCCAGACAGTGTCTCTTCCTCGCAAGATATCCCACACACTCCACGTTCCGTAAGTTCTTTACCAGGATATGTCAAAACTCTTGCATTTAGACCCCGGTCTGTCTTAAGGATAGAAGCGCCCAGCGACGTAATTGTTCACGGTGTTGGAAAAGATTGTCCAGCTGTTTCATCATGGCCAGGAATATGATAAATCGCTCCACTTAAAGCTAAAGACGGGCACAAAATAGTTCACATCCATGCAGGCTTTGGAAAATACATACGAACTAACCGATTTTGTAGCATTTGAACTATTGAATTGGGCACATGCTAAAAATGTCACTTTGAAGTCTGGACTATACGCCACTGAAGAGATTCTTATGGCTTTCAAATCATCTCGCCCGCACACTTCCTCTTCCAGCGCATACCCGGGCAGCGTTGTCCCACTCAGGGAGTGTTCGATCTGGCCTAACCCGAGCCGTATCTTAAGCCATTCTCTCATACGCAGTGCAGGAGAAAAACTCCCGGGTTTTGTTTGATAAAGGGGGCTGTGGCCGCGGCCGTCTGTGAAAACTTCACAGTTTAATCCTCCGGTTGGAAAATGTAACCCATAAGTCCATCACTCATATCCAGCACTCCATTAAAACATTCAGGTGCATCACACAGAATGTCCTTGATGTTGTCGTTATTGTGTTCTTGAAACGAGGCACAAAGTACACCTAGAATTGGCCTAGGAGACATGTTTATTTGTTATTTAATGTTCTGGGGTTATTTTAATTTCTTTAGTGGTTTATCGAGGTCGCTTGTGGTGTTCAGCTCTTATTTATAATGCGGCTTCCCCCAATAACCCCGGACATTCCTGTTTCATAGACAACAGTCCTAAGGTCTCTACAACAGGGGGGCCCATACTCTTTGAAATAGTCAAACACATCCCCCCCAGTTCAACGGGGGCCCTACACATCAATCACAACAGCTTCAAAGGAACAGATGCACTATCTGGTTCAATTAACACCCTCCCCCTACCGTGAGAACTTTCCTGTCAGGATGTCCTGCAGGATGCCCATATATGGGCATACACACCTGACCCATAATGTAGGGTCTTAAATCACACGTTGACGTGTGCCGTCTACTGTATTCTCTCTCCTTACTCCAAAATTGCTTAAATTGCTTACACCCCCCAATCTACACACAATACCCCATAATGACAAATAAAAACTGAAATATCACATTTACAGAAGTATTCAGACCCTTTACTCAGTACTTTGCTGAAGCACTTGGCAGCGATTACAGCCTCGAGTCTTAGGTATGACGCTACAAGCTTGGCACACCTGTATTTGGGGAATTTCTCCCATTCTTTTCTGCAGATCCTCTCCAGGTCTGTCAGATTGGATGGGGAGCGTCGCTGCACAGCTATTTTCAGGTCTCTCCAGAGATGTTCAGAGACTTGTCCCGAAGCCACTCCTGTGTCATCTTGGCTGTGTGCTTAGGGTCGTTGTCCTGTTGGAAGGCTAACCGTCACCCCAGTCGGAGGTCCTGATTGCTCTGGAGTAGGTTTTCAGCAAGGCTCTTTCATGTACTTTGCTCCGTTAATCTTCCCCTCAATCCTGACTAGTTTTCTAGTCCCTGCTGCTGAAAAACCTACCCACAGCATGACGCCGCCACAATGCTTCACTGTAGGGATGGTGCCAGGTTTCCTCCAGACCTTACACTTGGCATTCAGGCCAAAGAGTTCAATCAGACCAGAGACTCTTTTCTCATGGTCTAAAAGTCCTTTAGGCACAGGCTGTCATGGGCCTTTTGCTAAGGAGTGGCTTCCATCTGGCTACTCCACCATGAAGGCCTGATTGGTGGAATGCTGCAGAGATGGGAAAACCTTCCAGAAGGACAACCATCTCCACAGAGGAACTCTGGAGCTCTGTCAGAGTGACCATCAGGTTCTTGATCACCTCCCTGACCAAGGCCCTTCTCCCCCGATTGCTCAGTTTGGCCAGGCAGCCAGCTCTAGGAAGAGTCTTGGTGGTTCCACATTTCTTCCATTTAAGAATGATGGAGGCTACTGTGTTCTTTGGGACCGTCAATGCTGACCCTTCCCCAGATCTGTGCCGAAACAATCCTGTCTTAGAGCTCTACGGACAATTCCTTCGACCTCATGTCTTGATTTTTGCTCTGACACGCACTGTCAACTGTGGGACCTTATATAGACTGGTGTGGGCCTTTTCAAATCATGTCCAATCAATTGAATTTACCACAGGTGGACTCCAATCAAGTTGTAAAAACATCTCAAGGATGATCAATTGTAACAGGAAGCACCTGAGCTCAATTTTGAGTCTCATAGCAAAAGGTCTGAAAACATATTTACATAAGGCATTTCTTTTTTATTATTAAAAAATGGGCAAACATTTCTAAAAACCTGTCCGTCCGGCCCTACCCAGCTGTATGGCCAATAGCCTACTTTATTGGGATCTCAATTGCTCTATCCCTCATTCATAGCTTGATTACTTGTGTTGCCCATGTTTGAATGGGCAGCGAGCAGAAAATGTATGACAAATAAAAACAATGATTCTCACTTGATGTCCAAGATAAGTAATTCCAATTGAGCCAAATGTTGTGGAGATTGTTGCTGTGTAAGATATTTGTTTTAGCCTATAGTCGTTCATTCATAATGACATGATACCTAGCTAGAATATTTAATTTAATCAATTAAAACTTCTGACAGCTGCCAAAATGGCTGACTGAAAAGCTTGACATGCATAATGAGGTTGCAGAACCTAGGCTGTTGATGTACTGTAGGCTTATTTGTGTTAAACTATCGACTGAAAAGTATACATTATAGGATGCATACAAATATTCTAGCACTAATCAAACAGTAAGAAAAAGTAGTAGTAAACATGCAGAGGCAATATGAGATGGTTTTGAATCATGTTAGTTAATTTCCCTCTGGGTATAGTTCATTTCCCCCTGGGTATAGTTCATTTCCCTCTGGGTATAGTTCATCACAAGTTAGTAATGAGTGGGGACAATATTCAGGATAATAATAAAATATAATAATATTGCCTGAAGCACAATGCGGGATGGATTGAGATGGGACTGTTTTGTATCATGAGCATATGTAACAGTATAACTTTAGACCGTCCCCTCGCCCATACCCGGGCGCGAACCAGGGACCCTCTGCACACATCAACAACAGTCACCCACGAAGCATCGTTACCCATCGCTCCACAAAAGCCGCGGCCCTTGCAGAGCAAGGGGAACCACTACTTCAAGGTCTCAGAGCAAGTGACGTCACCGATTGAAACACTATTTAGTGCGCACCACCGCTAACTAAGCTAGCGTTTCACATCCATTACATTCACCCCCCTTTTGACCACCTCCTTTTCCGCAGCAACCAGGGATCCGGGTCACGGCACCAATGTAACAGTATAACTTTAGACCGTCCCATCGCCCATACTTGGGCGCGAACCAGGGACCCTCTGCACACATCAACAACAGTCACCCACGAAGCATCGTTACCCATCGCTCCACAAAAGCCGCGGCCCTTGCAGAGCAAGGGGAACCACTACCTCAAGGTCTCAGAGCAAGTGACGTCACCGATTGAAACACTATTTAGTGCGCACCACCGCTAACTAAGCTAGCGTTTCACATCCATTACATTCACCCCCCTTTTGACCTCCTCCTTTTCCGCAGCAACCAGTGATCCGGGTCACGGCACCAGTGTAACAGTATAACTTTAGACCAACCCATCGCCCATACTCAGGCGCGAACCAGGGACCCTCTGCACACATCAACAACAGTCACCCACGAAGCATCGTTAACCATGGTGACGTCACTGATTGAAACGCTATTTAGTGCGCACCACAGCTAACTAAGCTAGCCGTTTCACATCCGTTACACTCACCCCCCTTTTGACCTCCTCCTTTTCCGAATGTCAACAGCATCAATGTAACAGTATAACTTTAGACCGTCCCTCGCCCATACCCGGGCGCGAACCAGGGACCCTCTGCATACATCAACAACAGTCACCCACGAAGCATCGTTACCCAAAAGCCGCGGGTCTTGCAGAGCAAGGGGAACCACTACTTCAAGGTCTCAGAGCAAGTGACGTCACCGATTGAAACACTATTTAGCGCGCACCACCGCTAACTAGGCTAGCGTTTCACATCCGTTACACGGAGCATGAGAGTTGCTAAAAAATGTAGACGACTCCTTTTCATGAAGAATGGTGCAATTGAAAGTGCCTTGAAACACCTGTTTCCATTTCTGCAGTTTCCCCCAAAATGGTAGCCCCGCCTTCATCTGTCTGGATTTCCCTCCCCCATCACACTTCCTGCTTTGTTTGAGAGGGAGAGCGAATTGACGGACTGAATAGGCTAGCTGTGGAGTTTAGAACATACGAATGTGGGCAGGGAAGTTTAGCACATACTAAGAATGTGCTGGTTTTGAGTGGTTGTGATTCACTCCCAATCAGTGACAACAGACAGGATAAAGAGACAGGTCAAGTTAGGTTGTTAAATGACTGTGCAAGTTAGCATTTGCTGATTCAATTTAGCACTTAGCAAGTTCTGGTCACTACAGGATCCTGTTTTGAAACTGGATGTAAAGGGTGAGTGACCTCACGTGTTTAACATTGAGTTACTGCATTAAGATATACTTTAAATCTTAGTCTAAACTTCACTGAATGGATAATTTTATGTAAATGGCGAGGCCATTGAAGGCATCTACATAACTTACTGATGTAGCAATTGTAGGTCCGTTAACGCAGCATTTTGACGGAATTAAATTTACATAACTTACTTAGTCCTTCTACTGCTTGAGTGCCTTGCCACAGTCCGTGCCCTGTCCCATGAGACCAATCTACTCCAGCACAGCTACCACTGTCCGTCAAAATGTGTCCAAGCCATCAGATCCTGCACATCTTGACTTCAAGGGCAATGTTCCTACGGCCAGTCTTCTTATACATGTGCTATTAGAGATCTAATTTTGTCAATGCAAAACAAATCATTGTGTGTAATATACCACTTCATAATTGAAATATCACAATATTCAACTTAATTGTTTGAGGCACAGGAGTGTGTCATGATTTCTGGGCTGGAACAAAAGCCTGTGTACTCCATGGCCCTCTTAAGTAATGTCAGGATGGATGATTTAGCCAGCTAACTGAGAAAGATTGACTTGAAATGTAAATGGTACCGACTCAATATTCTCAATAATCCATCATTTACTTGAGCTTTTTTAATAAACCAGAAAACAAACCACTATATCTGAAAGTTTGTTAGTTACCTGGCTAATATTGATTCTGCTTTGTGACAAACACTGTAAGACTAGTTTGGCCACGCCTTCCTTCACTTAGCCAACACCTGGTGCGACGAATCAAAAGTAATCAATTAGTATGAAATTAAATTCAGGTGTGCAGTTTGATAGTCTCAATCTCGTACTTAGTCTAGCCATTGATACTTAGTCTGAGTGTCCACAGGTGCATTTAATTGCTTCCTTTCACAGGCACATTTAATTGCCTCCTTTCACAAGGTAAGTTAACTGGGCTAAATAGAATTTCATCCAACTGCAAAGGGAATCCTCCATGAATGTGATCATAGGGGAATTACCCCATACCCTTGGTTTTGACAAGTCAATTCAGGCCCATACTGTCAGAGGGGGCACATGGAGTGAATCTCTGAATCCCAGAACTAATCATAATAATAATTGTATCAAATGCTCAGTTAGGTTCTGGGGGGGGAATTTTCAGAAAAAAATATTAGAGACTGTAAAGTCTCCACCTTCCTAAACGGAAACTTTACATGGAGCAAATGCATCGCATTACATTTCCAGCTGCAGGTAGTACTGGATTTATGATGGGGCAGTTTAAGGAATGACATTCCATGATTTAATCTTTGAAAAAGTGTACTAATGTCATTACAGATTCTTCCAACTCAATGGGGTTTATTTTATTGCTTTAAAAAACAATCTTACTGGCTCTAAGAGCTGTCCTAAATTTGTCAAGATGACATGGCTAAGATGGCATGGCACTATGCAAGGTTATTTGATTGATTTTGTTTTCATTCCTATTTTCATTCCTATTTTGATGAGGCAGTGGTAAGTATATGCAGAACTTACCACTTAGTTGGCTATAGCCTGGAAACCTGATGTTTTATTTAATGGAAATTTACGTTGGGCATAAATTAGTGTTTGGATCAGGAAAGTTTCCTCTCACGACCTCTACAAGCCAGAATGTTGAATACAATTGTAGTTTAACTTGACTGGTTGTCCATGTGGTTGGTCTGTTTGCAGGTAGGAATGAGAGACAATATCTACAGGAAAGTATAGTTTAATCTACTTTTCAAAGTGCTGGCAGAATGTTCAGATTTGTCACCTGAAGCATGCACAGAACCATGTAAGCATGAGCCTGGCAAGTATGCATGCATACATGTATTTTCATCTTGTGTGCGTGCTTCCATGAAATTCAACGTCAGGTTTCCAGGCTGTTGGCTATTGCAAGTGAAGTGAAGGGTAGGGTTCTTGTATCCTTCCTTCTCTCGCCTGCAGGCTTGGAGAAACTAGCAGCCTCTGTGAATGCTGCAAGTTGACATGAAAGGTCAAAAGCGGTGTGGGAGGAGCACCCTTCTCAAATAGAACAGTAATCTGGGCTTCATGCTGACAACAGCACTCATGCTGAATGCTGCTAGGTGACATGAAAGGTCAAAAGCGGTGTGGGAGGCGCACCCTTCTCAAATGGAACAGTAGTCTGGGCTTCATGCTGACAACAGCACTCATGCTGAATGCTGCTAGGTGACATGAAAGGTCAAAAGCGGTGTGGGAGGAGCACCCTTCTCAAATGGAACAGTAGTCTGGGCTGCATACTCATGCTGTCAACATAGCAGCATGGTGCATCGTTCAGAAACATCTTTTGCATGGAACGTCATAATTTTCAAACTAGCTTTCATTGGGAAGGCAGATAGTGTTTTTATATATATATATATATATATATATATACATTTATTTATTTGCATGTGAAAACAGAATCCTACTCATTACTTCACTTGCTTAACCCAATTTTTTTTGGGGGAGGTACCGTTGGGCAGAGCAGGGCACCTGGCTCACGCCCAGGAGGCAGCCCCGTTCCAAAACAAATGCAATCGCTTTTCACCCGGTGCAGAAACCTCCCACCAGGCCCTGAAACCCGTCACTGAATCAATCACCTGCTTGAGTTGCCTGGCAGGCTTTGCACTCTACCAATCAGAGTTGACAGGGTGTAAAGAGGAGGAGGTGCAGCTGCATGATTGTGGGTGTGTCCTATCTTGTACTTCAACAATAGTGTGTACGGGAAAGTCAGTGCTCCCACTTCTATTTGAATTTAATACACTTCATTAATGAAGAGATTAATGAAAATGTTTGTTTTTAATTTGCATGAATCAAATGCAAATAAGTAGAGTAAAACAAAAACAGAATTGTACATGATTGACATTCTTTTGCTCGTTCTTCTCCACCACCATTCAGATCAAGCATGGATGTTGCTGTCGCAGAGGAACCCCTGAGGAAAATTTTCAGAGCAAAAAAGACTATGAAAGTCAGCGATCGACAGCAACTGGAATCCCTTCACACCACTCTCTCCTCTCCATGTTCTTTGCCATCCCCACCTCAGCCAGTAATGGTAAATGGGAAGCACTGTGAAGATGTGTCTATGGAAGTAGATAAAGAAATACATGGAACTACACATTCCACCACTCATGCCCCATCCTCCCTGACGGCCACATCCCTAACCACTGAGACCTCTGAGGAACCAACAGCCTCTGAATTACTGGTTTCTTCATCACAGAACATACACTCTGATGTAAAAGATGTTCAGGAAGAAGGAGAGGGGGACAAGGAGTCTACATTACCCAGCCTTGAGGTAGAAGACAAAATGAATGGACTGGGAAAGGTGGATAGAAATTCCAAGGAGGATGTTATTGTTTCCTCTCCTGTGAGTTCAGAGAAAGCAGTAGCAGTAAGAGAGCGTGAGGTTGATGGTATGGAAGTAGACCTGGTACCAGGTACCACTCCGGACACAGTGCCCATATTGAACCCTGCTGCCTCCCTCCTCCTGCCCTCCAACACGGGTGTAGAGTCTGTCTCTTCCCCTTCGCTCTCCCCATCATACACGGCAGAGTCAGACCAGGAGGTCAGGCCAGGGTTCCTGGTGCTTAGTGAAGATGATGATGTCCAGGATGAGAGTGATAAAGAGGAGGAACAGAGGGAAAGTGAAGGAAATGTAGAAAAAGTTGAGGTTAACATGGAGAAGCCAGAACAATTTGAAAGTGGTGCTCCAGTTGACTGTCTGTCCCCTTCATCACCAATGCCCCTTCAGATTGATGAAGGTAATTCTATAGTCTTTTCCAATCCCAACTGAAGCACCAAAGTGATTATGTCAAGTTTAGTTCATATGTTAGCTAGGTTGCAGGAATTGGTCATATTTCTGACTTCAACTGGCCTGTTGGCTAGCGGAGATTATTTTTTTCAAGATGTTAGCTTCGATAATAGCGGTGTTTTGATATTATAATGTTTTGTGTTCTCTCTAAACAAGAAGAGGAGTGTGCTGCTCTACAGAAGAAACGATCCTTGTCTGGAGACTCGGAGGATGGTGGTCAAAAGCAGGGAGAAAGAGACTTGGAAGTGGTGGAGAGGCATCATAAGAGGCCCAGAGTAGACTGTGAGGAGGTGGAGGCTCATGTGGAGCTGAAGATCAGTGGGAGCGCAGAAAGGCAACACAAGCTAAAGAAGGTTTGTCCTTCATTGAGATGTTTGATTTATTTATTTATTTAAAGAAACCATGTCTCAGTTCCCAAGTTGTAGTCATGTATCCTGAGTTGCATGGCATATTTTTGACAATTTTATTTTATTGGTGCTACCTTCTCGTGTTATTTATTTAAAAAATCTCCATTGGACTGGTTTTAAGGTTAAACAAATAAAATAACCTTCCATCTTTTTTCCTCACTTGCCCATTAAAATCCCTGTCCTCTGTAGGTGGTGCAGCAGCTTGTTGAGGAGCAGTTGTGTGTTCTGCAGCTCACACTATTTGACAAGAGTCTTCAGGGGCTCAGAGACAGACTGGACAAAATAGAAAAGCACCCGAGTGCACTCAAGAGCTTGCAGGTCAGTTGTCAGAAGATGAGAAATAAAACACAAACAGGGTAATCTAGGATAAAGACATTGGAATGTATTGCCCATTAGACAAGCAAATCCATGCTCCACGTGTGCCCTTTCAGGCAAAGATTGGCCGACTTTCTAAGAAAGTTGGAACTGCCATCCAGGCCAGGGAGAATGCCAAGAAACTTCCAGAGGTGAGTGAAAATGGAGGCAATTGATCTTTCAATGATGACTGTGATTTCAGAGAGATCTTTTTTGAAAGATTGATGGTACCATTGGAACTCTATACAAAGTGCTCTTCCCTATATTCATCAGGTACTGTTGCCACCTACCTCTACTTCTGCCACAGCAACCACCCAAGCAGGATCAGGAATTCATGACCTGAGGTAAGTCAATGATTTGAAGTGTAGCAGCGTGTCCCAATTAATCAGAGGAAAAAAACATTTCACCAGAGGGTAACCCAAAGAAATAGGTGCATTGACAACGAAGATTCAATTTGTCATTGAGTTATTTGGGATAAAAGCAATTGATTGGATGCACAGTGACGTCATACTGTATCTCTCAGCATCCACTTATGTTTGTGTTCACCATCATTCTCCACTGAGCAGCCTTTTGATCAGCTTCCTGAATCCTCTGCCTGTAATCATTTCCTCTCCTCCTTATAAACAGAACAATGGGGAACAACATACCGGATCCAAAGCCTAATGATCAGAGCAGTCAAACCCCTACTCCTGTATGTACTGATCAGGGCTGTCAAACCCCTAGTCCTGTACCCACAGGTGAGCAGGAGGGAGTTTTCTCTTCATCTTAATCTGTGTGTTTTCTTTAACCAACTAATAATATCATTGTATACAGTCTCTTCCTTTAACATTTTTTTTCTTCTCAATTTCTTTCTCCTCCACTAGCCCCCTTGCTACCTTCCCCCTCTTCCACAGCCTCAGCCGGATCTCAACCCACATCCCAAACCTTGATGCTGAGCACCTGTGTTACCCCAGCACCCGGCCCGTCCGCCTTCCCTCTCCAGTCATTCCTCATACAGCTGCCTGGTGGAGGGACAGCCATCCTTACCAACCCAACCAACTCCCAGCTAATCCCAGTGTGCGCACTTCCCGCCATGACGAGTTCCACTACGACACCCACCACTGCCTTCCTCCTGCAGAGGACTACTCCCTACACCCCTGCTGCTCCCAAGCCCCCCTCTGCTTCTGCCCTCTTATCTCATTTCGCTGCCACACCCACAACCACGACTACACCCACTGACTCACCAGCTGCCACAACGTCCCACATAACCACACCCATAACCATGCCCAGGGCCACAACCATAACCACAACAACACCCTGGGCCATACCTATGACCACACCCTGGGCCACAACCATGACCACACCCTGGGCCACAACCACAACCATAACCACACCCAGGGCCACAACCACAACCATAACCACACCCAGGGCCACAACCACATCCATAACCACACCCAGGGCCACAACCACATCCATAACCACACCCAGGGCCACAACCACATCCATAACCACACCCAGGGCCACAACCACAACCATAACCACAACCATAACCACACCCAGGGCCACAACCACAACCATAACCACACCCAGGGCCACAACCACAACCATAACCACACCCAGGGCCACAACCACAACCATAACCACACCCAGGGCCACAACCATAACCACACCCAGGGCCACAACCACACCCAGGGCCACAACCATAACCACACCCAGGGCCACACCCAATATCTCCCACCCTGGAGCCACTGGGACAGTCGGCAGGCCCAGCTCCAGTGTGTCTGTCTCCGTCTGTGAGTCCATTCGGCTTGTGTCTGTGGCGAACTCCACTTCATCCTTACCAAGTTTCTCAATGCCAGCCACCACAGGCACTCAACCCTCTGTGCGACCAGCTGCCTCTGTGCATCCAGCTGCCCCAGCACAACTAGCTTCCCCTGTACCACAGGTGCCTGCAAAAACAGGTTAGCTTACACCTCAGAAGTTTGGCTTGTTATCTTGGAAGAGTAAATGTAAGTAGTTTGTTTTGCCCAGATTCTCAGTGTCATTCTGAGAAGCTGTGTTTTCCTACACTCTCCTATGTAGGTAGTGAATCTACAAATACTCATTCAGACTCCACGCAGGCATCTCACCCTGCCAAATCAGAAGCATTCATAGACCTGACAGAGGAGGAGGATGATGATGACGATGTTCTAGGTAAGATTGATATTCCTTTCCCTCCCTCTTCCTTTTGGTGAGCAGTATTTTATGATTATTATTATAGAGGCCAGAAGTGCAGTGAGTTGTACATCTCCTGAAGTTGTCCCCATGTGTTGTGTGCAGTTACTGGAGTGCTGAAGGCTCCTGTGGCTTTGAAGGCCTCACCCTCGCCTTCAACAGCGGGTCAGCGAACAACAGCCACACAGCAAACAGCCACCTCCACTTCAGTCGGCACACAGGCCGGTATGTGGTGTCTTGTGCCAACACTGTCTGTGGTTATGTTGACAGAATACCCAGATTGTTTTTCTCTTTATTTATTGTTTCAGTGAGGTCATCTCTTGGTCAGACTTCAGCTGTTGGATCTCCGCATGCTGTTTATCATCGCCCTCTGCAGGTGAGACTACCAAATATTTGAAAGCCGAGCAACCGTCTTTCAATACATGGGCTGCGTTTTAAACTTAGAAAAGACACACCCTCCTCCACTTACCCTTGCCTTATGCAATTGGGGGAATCCCCGTGGCCATCTTTGTTGTCGGTCCAAATTATTAGCCAAGCAAGAGAAGTTGGCAACGGAAGCCCCTCAGCCCTCGTTTTTGATCGCGTTTGCAAGTGTACAATTTAAGAGGTCGACCGATTAATCGGAATGGACGATTTTAATTAGGGACAATTTCAAGTTTTCGTAACAATCGATAATCAGAATTTTTAGACCGATTATGGCCGATAACATTGCACTCCACAAGGAGACTGCGTGGCAGGCTGACTACCTGTTATGCGAGTGCAGCAAGGAGCCAAGGTAAGGTGCTAGCTAGCATTAAACTTCTCTTATATATAAAAAAACAATCTTAACATGATCACTAGTTAACTACACATGGTTGGCAATTATTACTAGTTTATCTAGCTTGTCCTGCGTTGCATATAATCGATGCGGTGCCTGTTAATTTATCATTGAATCATGGCCTACTTCGCCAAATGGGTGATTTAACAAGCGCATTCGCAAAAAAAGCACTGTCGTTGCACCAATGTGTACCTAACCATAAACATCAATGCCTTTAAAATCAATACACAATATATTTTTAAACCTGCATATTTGGTTAATATTGCCTGCTAACATGAATTTATTTTATCTAGGGAAATTGTGTAACTTCTCTTGCGTTCTGTGCAACAGAGTCCGGGTATATGCAGCAGTTTGGGCTGCCTGGCTCATTGCGAACTGTGTGAAGACCATTTCTTCCTAACAAAGACCGTAATTAATTTGCCAGAATTGTACATAATTATGACATAACATTGGAGGTTGTGCAATGTAACAGAAATATTTGGACTTAGGGATGCCACCTGTTAGATAAAATATGGAACGGTTCCGTGTTTATCTAAAATAATAAACGTTTTGTTTTCGAAATGATAATTTCCAGATTTGACCATATTAATGACCTATTTCTGTGTATTATAATTAAGTCTATGATTTGATAGAGCAGTCTGACTGAGTGTTGGTTGGCAGCAGCAGGCTCATAAGCATTCATTCAAACCGCACTTTCCTGCATTTGCCAGCAACTCTTCGCTGTGCTTCAAGCATTACGCTGTGTATAACTTCAAGCCTATCAACTCCCGAAATTAGGCTGGCAATACTAAAGTACCTATTAGAACATCCAATAGTTAAAGGTATATGAAATACAAACGGTATAGAGAGAAATAGTCCCATAATAACTACAGCCTAAAACATCTTACCCAGGAATATTGAAGACCCATGTTAAAGGGAACCACCAGCTTTCATATGTTCTGAGCAAGGAACTTAAACGTTAGCTTTTTTACATGGCACATATTGCACTTTTACTTTCTTCTCTAACACTTTGTTTTTGCATTATTTAAACCAAATTGAATATGTTTCATTATTTATTTGAGACTAAATTGATTTTATTGATATATTAAGTTAAAATAAGTGTTCATTCAGTATTGTTGTAATTGTCATTATTATATAGATAGATAGATAGTGGGGCAAAACAGTATTTAGTCAGCCACCAATTGTGCAAGTTCTCCTACTTAAAAAGATGAGGCCTGTAATTTTCATCATAGGTACACTTCAACTATGACAGACAAAATGAGAAGAAAAAAAATCCAGAAAATCACATCGTTCGATTTTGAAAGAATGTTTGCAAATTATGGTGGAAAATAAGTATTTGGTCACCTACAAACAAGCAAGATTTCTGGCTCTCACAGACCTGTAACTTCTTTAAGAGGCTCCTCTGTCATCTACTCGTTACCTGTATTAATGGCACCTGTTTGAACTTGTTATCAGTATAAAAGACACCTGTCCACAACCTCAAACAGTCACACTCCAAACTCCACAATGGCCAAGACCAAAGAGCTGTCAAAGGACACCAGAAACAAAATTGTAAACCTGCACCATGCTGGGCAGACTGAATCTGCAATAGGTAAGCAGCTTGGTTTGAAGAAATCAACTGTGGGAGCAATTATTACGAAATGGAAGACATACAAGACCACTGATAATCTCCCTCGATCTGGGGCTCCACGCAAGATCTCACCCCGTGGGGTCAAAATGTTCACAAGAACGGTGAGCAAAAATCCCAGAACCACACGGGGGGACCTAGTGAATGACCTGCAGAGAGCTGGTACCAAAGTAACAAAGCCTACCATCAGTAACACACTACGCCGCCAGGGACTCAAATCCTGCAGTGCCAGACGTGTCCCCCTGCTTAAGCCAGTACATGTCCAGGCCCGTCTGAAGTTTGCTAGAGAGCATTTGGATGATCCAGAAGAAGATTGGGAGAATGTCAGATGAAACCCAAATATAAATGTTTGGTTAAAAACTCAACTCGTCGTGTTTGGAGGACAAAGAATGCTGAGTTGCATCCAAAGAACACCATACTTACTGTGAAGCATGTGGGTGTAAACATCATGCTTTGGGGCTGTTTTTCTGCAAAGGGACCAGGACGACTGATCCGTGTAAAGGAAAGAATGAATGGGGCCATGTATCGTGAGATTTTGAGTGAAAACCTCCTTCAATCAGCAAGGGCATTGAAGATGAAACGTGGCTGGGTCTTTCAGCATGATAATGATCCCAAACACACCGCACGGGCAACGAAGTAGGGGCTTCGTAAGAAGCATTTCAAGGTCCTGGAGTGGCCTAGCCAGTCTCCAGATCTCAACCCCATAGAAAATCTTTGGAGGGAGTTGAAAGTCCGTGTTGCCCAGCAACAGCCCCAAAACATCACTGCTCTAGTGGAGATCTGCATGGAGGAATGGGCCAAAATACCAGCATTGTGTGAAGACTTACAGAAAACGTTTGACCTCTGTCATTGCCAACAAAGGGTATATAACAAAGTATTGAGAAACTTTTGTTATTGACCAAATACTTATTTTCCACCATAATTTGCAAATAAATTCATTAAAAATCCTACAATGTGATTTTCTGGATTTTTTTTCCCCCTCATTTTGTCTGTCATTAGCTGAAGTTTACCTATGATGAAAATTACAGGCCTCGTCTTTTTAAGTGGGAGAACTTGCACAATTGGAGGCTGACTAAATACTTTCTTGCCCCACTGTGTGTGTGTGTGTGTGTGTGTGTATATATGTATGTATGTGTGTATATATACTGCACAAAAAAATAAAGGGAACACTTAAACAACACAATGTAACTCCAAGTCAATCACACTTCTGTGGAATCAAACCGTCCACTTAGGAAGCAACACTGATTGACAATAAATTTCACATGCTGTTGTGGAAATGATATAGACAACAGGTGGAAATTATAGGCAATTAGCAAGACGCCCCCAATAAAGGAGTGGTTCTGCAGGTGGGGACCACAGACCACTTCTCAGTTCCTATGCTTCCTGGCTGATATTTTGGTCACTTTTGAATGCTGGCGGTGCTTTCACTCTAGTGGTAGCATGAGGCGGAGTCTACAACCCACACAAGTGGCTCAGGTAGTGCAGCTCATCCAGGATGGCACATCAATGCGAGCTGTGGCAAGAAGGTTTGCTGTGTCTGTCAGCGTAGTGTCCAGAGCATGGAGGCGCTACCAGGACACAGGCCAGTACATCAGGAGACGTGGAGGAGGCCGTAGGAGGGCAGCAACCCAGCAGCAGGACCGCTACCTCCGCCTTTGTGCAAGGAGGAGCACTGCCAGAGACCTGCAAAATGACCTGCAGCAGGCCACAAATGTGCATGTGTCTGCTCAAACGGTCAGAAACAGACTCCATGAGGGTGGTATGAGGGCCCGACGTCCACAGGTGGGGGTTGTGCTTACAGCCCAACACCGTGCAGGACGTTTGGCATTTGCCAGAGAACACCAAGATTGGCAAATTTGCCACTGGCGCCCTGTGCTCTTCACAGATGAAAGCAGGTTCACACTGAGCACATGTGACAGACGTGACAGTCTGGAGACGCCGTGGAGAACGTTCTGCTGCCTGCAACATCCTCCAGCATGACCGGTTTGGCGGTGGGTCAGTCATGGTGTGGGGTGGCATTTCTTTGGGGGGCCGCACAGCCCTCCATGTGCTCGCCAGAGGTAGCCTACTGCCATTAGGTACCGAGATGAGATCCTCAGACACCTTGTGAGACCATATGCTGGTGCGGTTGGTCCTGGGTTCCTCCTAATACAAGACAATGCTAGACCTCATGTGGCTGGAGTGTGTCAGCAGTTCCTGCAAGAGGAAGGCATTGATGCTATGGACTGTCCCGCCCGTTCCCCAGACCTGAATCCAATTGAGCACATCTGGGACATCATGTCTTGCTCACTCCACCACAGACTGTCCAGGAGTTGGCGGATGCTTTAGTCCAGGTCTGGGAGGAGATCCCTCAGGAGACCATCCGCCACCTCATCAGGAGCTTGCCCAGGCATTGTAGGGAGGTCATACAGGCACATGGAGGCCACAAACACTACTGAGCCTCATTTTGACTTGTTTTAAGGACATTACATCAAAGTTGGATCAGCCTGTAGTGTGGTTTTCCACTTTAATTTTGAGTGTGACTCCAAACCTCCATGGGTTGATACATTTGATTTCCATTGATAATTTTTGTGTGATTTTGTTGTGAGCACATTCAACTATGTAAAGAAAAAAGTATTTAATAAGAATATTTCATTCATTCAGATCTAGGATGTGTTATTTTAGTGTTCCCTTTATTTTTTTGAGCAGTATATAAATCGGTATCTGCTTTTTTTTTTATCCTCCAATCTGTATCGGCATTGAAAAATCATAGTCGGTCGACCTCTCGTACAATTATGTTCACTCCGGGGCCTGAAACGCCTAACCTTAAACTACATTACATTACATGGAGTAGTCAACAAATGTAAACAAGTTAGACATTTTGCTACTAATGCACATGACGGCTCAAACACTTATCATAAAAGTAATGATGTTTTTGTTTGGTTAGCTTTTGGAAACAATAGTTTGCGCACAACTTTCCCTGACATCACACTTATACATTGTAATTTTCGATGTATCTGATATAGTAGGATGGCTAACATTCGATGTCTGCAGGGATGTTGTCTTCTAGCCAAGATTATGAAATGCAATCATAATTGACTGTAGCGCATATAAGGCACACACAACAGCTACCAGTGGTTCCATGATGACTGAAAACAACCATGAAATGAACGAGTGACACATTTCCGGGCAAGAGCGGTACATTTAAAAATACATTTCTTCTTCCGTCGCCCCTTGCACCTGCAAGTGTCAACTCGTCAGATGTCATGATACGTCATCAGAAGTGTCCATTTAATTTGAGGGCTGAGGGGAGAGGGTGTGTCTTTAAGTGTTTGGAATGCAGCCACAGAATACTGCATGTTCCAGAATGTTTTCCAATTGGAAGAAAATGTACATATTGGCCTATAATCAACCAAAGAGAGTCAACATAGAAAATGGATGTGAAAGTTGATCAAATTCATCTTTCAGGGCTCCCCATCTGAAAGTATTGCCTCCGCAACAACCACTTCTTCATCTTCCATACCATGCCCCCAGCCCTCTCCCCTTCCCCCCTTGCCTGTCCCACCTCAAACTATCAGCCTGCCCCTCGAAGCGGCCAGCACCAGCCCTCCACAGCAGCCTCTGCTCAAAATAACCCGGGTTCCGAGCCAGAATGACGGCATCGTGCTCTCCTGGTCTGTGATTGAGGTAGACAGGAGCTGTGCTGCCGTGGACAGCTACCACCTATACGCCTACCACCAGGACCACTCTGGCCCCAGCACACACCCCCTACTCTGGAAGAAGATCGGGGAGGTGAAGGCCTTGGCTTTGCCCATGGCCTGTACACTTACACAGTTTGTCTCTGGCTCCAAGTACTACTTTGCAGTCCGTGCCAGGGACGTGTTTGGTCGCTTTGGACCATTCTGTGAGCCTCAGTGCACTGACGTCTTAACGTCCCCTTCACCGAAAGCTCCAATTTAACCAAATGATAAGATTTAAGTTAATTTGTTGTGTCAAGTCAAAACGAGGAGAAATATTGATTCTGTAGATTTATTTATTTTTTCTTCTGGTAACCAAGGTAGCCAAAGTGAAAAGTTCAGTAAAGCTTCTGGCAAATCTAATTGCTCTATTTTCAAATGAATGTGTGTTTGGTATTTTTTTATCAGAATTTTGCACTCAAATCATATTTGAGCCCAGGTGTTTACAAGAGTGACTTGTTACTGGAAAATGTTGTTGCCCATCCTGGTGAAATGTGTTGGCCCCATGTGACCACTGTCTGCCTGCCGTGTGTTTGACCACATGGGTGCAGCATTGTACCAAAATGGTATCTTTGACACAGGACGAGAGGATTTGAAAATCAAACCTGAAAAGGCCTGGTCCTGTTTCTGAAAGGTTATGGATAAAGTATTCTTCTCCTAGTTTCCTGAAGGTATTTGAAAACTCAAACTTTTTATTGCAATTGTCAGTCTAACTGAAAGAACATACTATGAAGGCCAGAATGACCATGTTATTATATGGTAATACACAGTAGTTTTGCATCTCATTAGACATGAACCTGCCAAAGCCTATGTGACCTCTTTTCCTCCTGCTCAATTCCTGCCACTGGAGGACATGTTCTACAGTTAAATGATACATGATCTAGGGCCTCCTGTGTCATTTTTTTTCTATGGATGTAATTGGATGTTTTTTGAACCTCTTTGTAATTTGGCTTGAACAGAACTAGTCATGTTTTCATATTGTCAAACTAATAACTTCAAAAAGTAGGCTACCTGCGTGTGTTCGTCTAGTCCAAAATTATTCCAGCATCCTAACATTTGATGAGTAGATGAATGGGAAGAGACATCCGTTACGAAACACCAAAAATTGTAATGACATTCTGTGATTTTTCATTAGGTCTACACTCTTGTAGGCTGAATTAATTGATGCGTCTTTGACAAAAGGACCTTTTTTGTAGAACGAAAAGTTGGGATGCCTGAAAAGGGGCTGAGAGATGGGACTGTCCCGGGATGACAAGTGCAGCCACGTGGATATATAGATTTTAAACCATGACCGGCAGGGCTGTTTGTTTTATTTTAATATTTCTGTCGCAGTACAAATGGCATTTTAAAGAAATAATATAATTGTTCAATTAGTATTATTTAGAGACCCCGCATTTAGGGAGCCTCATGTCTCATTCAGGGGACCCCCCCTGGACCCAATGTAATTCACACACTATCTGCTGATCGCTTTGTCTGATAGTCTTAATGGCTGGTTACAAACATGTAAATAAATGCATTGGACTTGACAACAGATTGACCGAAAGGTTAAGTACCAAGAAATATGCAGACTATTGTAATTGTTCATTAAAATGTTTATAAACTATACTGGTATATTGATACTTGACTCTAGGGGGAGCTAGTCCCTTATCAGTTTTATTCACACTAACACTGGTTCCTAGACATTTATTGGAAAGGCACCCCCTCCTCTCTCAATGCATACTAATTCTGCGAGAGGACCCTCCTCCCTCCCCTCCCAGATTTCTCAGGGATAGGCGGGAGGGGACAGAGCATTTTCAGTTCAGTAAGGCAGGCAATGCTTGTCTTATAGCCCCATGTCTTTTTCAGTCAGCAATATTGATGAGCCACTGCAACATGTCTAACCTGTGTGAGTGGTATGTACTAGACCAGAGCTAGAGGAAAAGAACATGTTTTCATCTGGATGGGGAGGCTTGTTTTGTTGAAAGAAGAAAGAAGATGAGCTGGGAGGGGGAATAACTGGCAACTGCCATTCCCCCCTTCCACATAGAGACAAGAAAAAACGGAGGCTACTGGAGTATTTGTTTTTTTCTTTCGTTCTTTGTTCTTCTTCTTCCTCATCGCCTTGCTGGGAGGTGCTTTATCTTTTCATTTGCTTGCTCTCTCTGTCCTCTGCCTCCTCATCTATTTCTCCATTTACCTGGTCTACAATTTATTTTATTTATGAACGAGAAAAGGAAGGAAAGATTTTTCTTTTTTAAATTCCTTATCCATTCTCCCTTCCCTTCCCATTCCTATGACTCCCAATCTTTCCCCCGTTACCCACGCTCCTCCTCCCCCCATTTCTCCACTCACTGTCCACCCCATAACTTTGGCTAGTTTTTGAATCCATCAGTGTTTCAATTATCCAGATTTTTCCACCAGAAAAGACTGGTTGATGACACTATTTTACCTTTTTCATGTTTTTACCTTTTCCTATTTTGTACCTCTTTTCGTCTCCCACAATCCTTTGCATCTCTATTTTGGGGATTCTTATTTATATTTATAGGTAGGTCTCTTAGTGTTTAGTGTCCGTCTCAATCTGTTTGTGTGTGCATTTTTGTGTGTGTTACACAT
Organism: Oncorhynchus kisutch; assembly: GCF_002021735.2. Lineage (NCBI taxonomy): Eukaryota > Metazoa > Chordata > Actinopteri > Salmoniformes > Salmonidae > Oncorhynchus > Oncorhynchus kisutch. The sequence continues at coordinate 59,600,900 of NC_034183.2, forward strand.
CCACATAACACACACACACACACACACACGTTAATCCACAGTATGGCTTGTTAGAGGAATGGTTCTTTCATCAAATCATTCAGCTGGTACTTTTTTTTAATGACATGCCATCCTATGCTCTTTCTCTCCATCCCGAACATCACCTTTTTGCTTTTGACCTCCATCAAAACCACAGTGATACATCCTACAACGCCTTCCTCTCTTCTCAGAGGAGCACATTTTCTCTCACTGTATTGCACAACAGTCTCTTCTCCCATTAAATGTGTAACTGCATCCGTTTCCTTATATTGAATCATTTTACTCACACACAGGAGGAGACTAATGCAAGGTCCCAAGGTGAACTCCATATCTAGCAAAAAAAGGAATAAACCAATATATTATACTCTTCCCATCTCATCCTGCACCTCTTATGAAACCATAAGACTGCTGTCTGATGAAGACTGTCAAACATCTGTAGCTCGGCACTTAATACTCACTCATTTCTCATTCTACTGGTCTGTCACCTGTGTATGCATCTCTCTCTACACCCCCACCCCCTCGCCTCTCACTCCCTCTGACACACACACAAGCACTCAAACATAATGGACTAAAACCCTTGCTGCAATTCTTTACCTTTCAGAGGATATTTTTTTTCATGCTTTTCTCATCTGTCGCTCTCATTTTAAGGGCCGTTCATGTCTATCCCATGGTTGTTTTCCACCTACACCCTGCACACACTTAAATATCCACTCATTTCTTTATTTGTTGCTCCATCTTTTTCATTTGCCATCAGAAAATGATTCACATCCCAGAGGGTCATTTAGTATTTCTGATATAATTTGAGAGTTATGTTTACCTTAAATGGGGAATCATTTTTGTAAGTTATTACTGGGACTACTGTGATATATTTGAAGGGGCAGGTAATTTAGTGTAGTTATTTTTGGAACAATGTTTAGCAATAGGAGGAGAAAACTGTTGAAGGCAGGGTGGTGAAAAGGTTGTAGGGAATTGGGTTTATTGCGACCTAACAAAAATCGGACTTTTTGGTGTGAGAGAGGGAATGCGAGCGGGAAAGAGAGAGTGAGAGAGGGAAAGAGAGAGTGTATTAAACACAGCAATAGACATATACATTGATAAGTAGAGCAAACCACAATTCATTCTCTCTCCACCTCTTTATATTTACTTTTGTTCTTGATGGAGAATGTTATGATTATATGAAGATATTGGGGAATGAGAAATGTTTAAAATATTCTTCACAATGATAAATGCATTCTGGATGTAGCTGTTTTCCTGAGGAATTACTCTTGTCTCGGATTGGACTCCAAATGAAAGCCTCTAATTAACTCTTAATTGAAATTCAGGACTTTTTGGTGGTTTTTCCAAATGGATTTAAGCTGATTTTAATACTTTTTTTCTACTCATGAATTTTAATGGGATTTTACTATCAAGGATTAAGGACTCAACATCTTTTATCTTCTAGTGATATATTTGTGATTGTTACAATTTCTCCTATCTACAAACACAATTACATTTAGAATCACTCAGTATTAAGGGTTAATTAGGTGAGTACAGTGTCTCTCTTACACACAAACTCTCTCTATGGCTCTTCATTTTCTTGTCATTGATTCAATGGTATGTGTGCACACATTTTGTCATTCAATGTGGGTGTTAACACACATATTCCTAGTCTTTCATACATAGCATTGCACCACAGTGTGTCGGTGTGTGTGTGATAGAGGTGGATATTGAACAAGTTGTACGGTGAATTATCAAAGATCAGTCATTTCCCCTAAATTCTACCATATCTATAGATGTTTTCCTTGGGCCTTTAATACCTTGTTTGAGATCTTATAGATGTTAGTCTGTCCATAAAATCAACAACTCTGATCTCATCACAGTCTTTCTATACATTTAGGCTACGTAATCTGTTTCTGGGTCGTTCCACCAATAGTGCCCTTTGAGTCCCTTTGATACCTTCAATTGTGCACCAATATTGCATTTGAAAAGCCTCTTATATTAAATTAAGTACCCTTTAATATAGACCAGATGGACAATTCTATATCTGTTCAATTCAATACTTACCCCCACATTTTTCACCGTCATTGTAAAACCGTAGTTAATTTGTTGCTTTGACAGTCATTTCTGAAGATGATTATTTCTCATGATTAATGTTTCCAATTTCCCTCATTTTAAAGTCAACCTGTTACGTGAACCCAAAAGGCGCTTTATTGGTGGAATGACCCATCTCCATACCTCATAAACAAGCTCCTATTGGTTTGCCTGTATCTGTACTCTTTAAACCTTTCCACCCACTCTCCAATGCAGTTCTAGACAGTTCGGTTAATGTACAGTGTGTGTGTGTGTCACTGTAAGAGAGTAGAAGGAGCGTGAGTGAGTCCATTGCCCTTTCCGCCTACCTCTCCCTGCAGCTTATCTGGTGAATACATCATTATTTCAAAGGAAAACGTGTCGCAACGTACAGTATTATGCACTTTTCTCTGTTGTCTGTTTCCACTTTGAGTTGAGAGCCTCAGCTCAGTGTGTCTGCTGCAACACACCCGACTGTCCATCCATCATATGTCCTGTGTGTTTGACCCTTTTTCTCTAATTCACTTTCCTATCATTTGGCTGACAGGGTTTGGGTTTATACTGTGTGCTGAGAATTGGTCAAGGTTACAGCTCCATACGCGTCAAATCCAACCGGGACTTGGTCTTGCAATGCTTGTCATTATCCATGGTGCGTTCTATTTTGACCCTACATGTGACTAAGAGTCTACCTGCAGATGGGCCCATAAGCCCATGTAGTCTGTCATACCTGTCCGTAACATTGCAATGAGGCTAGATGGTTGGCCAATGTGTAACTATGGGCTCAACCACAAGGTTCTTGTGGGTCTCCTAAAAGGAGAAAACAACAACAACAATGGGTAGAAAGTTGATTATCATTAAACTGATAGAATTGAATAAAATGGTTTTTACTAGTGTTACAGTATACAGTGGGGAGAACAAATATTTGATACACTGCCAATTTTGCAGGTTTTCCTACTTACAAAGCATGTAGAGGTGTGTAATTTTTATCATAGGTACACTTCAACTGTGAGAGACGGAATCTAAAACAAAAATCCAGAAAATCACATTGGTATGATTTTAAAGTAATTAATTTGCATTTTATTGCATGACAAGTATTTGATCACCTACCAACCAATAAGAATTCCGGCTCTCACAGACCTGTTAGTTTTTCTTTAAGAAGCCCTCCCGTTCTCCACTCATGACCTGTATTAACTGCACCTGTTTGAACTCGTTACCTGTATAAAAGACACCTGTCCACACACTCAATCAAACAGACTCCAACCTCTCCACAATGGGCAAGACCAGAGAGCTGTGTAAGGACATCAGGGCTAAATTGTAGACCTGCACAAGGCTGGGATGGGCTACAGGACAATAGGCAAGAAGCTTCGTGAGAAGGCAACAACTGTTGCCGCAATTATTAGAAAATGGAAGAAGTTCAAGATGACGGTCAATCACCCTCGGTCTGGGGCTCCATGCAAGATCTCACCTCGTGGGGCATCAATGATCATGAGGAAGGTGAGCGATCAGCCCAGAACTACACAGCAGGACCTGGTCAATGACCTGAAGAGAGCTGGGACCACAGTCTCAAAGAGAACCATTAGTAACACATTACGCCATCATGGATTAAAATCCTGCAGCGCACGCAAGGTCCCCCTGCTCAAGCCAGCGCATGTCCAGGCCCGTCTGAAGTTTGCCAATGACCATCTGGATGATCCAGAGGAGGAATGGGTCATGTGGTCTGATGAGACAAAAATAGAGCTTTTTGGTCTAAACTCCACTCGCTGTGTTTGGAGGAAGAAGAAGGATGAGTACAACCCCAAGAACACCATCCTAACTGTGAAGCATGGAGGTGGAAACATCATTCTTTGGGGATGCTTTTCTGCAAAGGGGACAGGGCGACTGCACCGTATTGAGGGGAGGATGGATGGAGCCATGTATCGCGAGATCTTGGCCAACAACCTCCTTCCCTCAGTAAGAGCATTGAAGATGGGTCGTGGCTGGGTCTTCCAGCATGACAACCACCCGAAACACACAGCCAGGGCAACTAAGGAGTGGCTCCGTAAGAAGCATCTCAAGGTCCTGGAGTGGCCTAGCCAGTCTCCAGACCTGAACCCAATAGAACATCTTTGGAGGGAGCTGAAAGTCCGTATTGCCCAGCGACAGCCCTGAAACCTGAAGGATCTGGAGAAGGTCTGTATGGAGGAGTGGGCCCCAAATCCCTGCTGCAGTGTGTGCAAACCTGGTCAAGAACTACAGGAAACATATGATCTCTGTAGGTTTCTGTACCAAATATTAGGTTCTGCTTTTCTGATGTATCAAATACTTATGTCATGCAATAAAATGCAAATTAATTACTTAAAAATCATACAATGTGATTTTCTGGATTTTTGTTTAAGATTCCGTCTCTCACAGTTGAAGTGTACCTATGATAAAAATGACAGACCTCTACATGCTTTGTAAGTAGGAAACACTGCCGATTTTGCAGGTTATCAAATACTTGTTCTCCCCACTGTATGTTAACGTTTTATGTGTTTGTATGGGCCCACCCATCCCTTAGATTGTGGTTGTACCTTAAATGGTTGGACTGATCCTCTTGGGCTTCAGTTCCACATGTGTTGACTTCCTGTGGTCTGTGCATATCCTGAATCGATTCAGGTCCTCTGTAGCTCAGTTGGTAGAGCATGGGGCTTGCAACGCCTGGACTGTGAGTTGGATCCCTGGGACCACTCGTATGTAAAATGTTTCAAGTCGCATTAGATAAGTGTCTGCTGAATGGCATATTATTATTTCCATAAATGGACCTATTCTAAAATGCCATTTGGCACTGCAGGACCACTGAACGTGAATTATTCAGGATGCGTTCTGAAATTGTTTAACCTAAGTAACTATTTAAATACGCTGGAGTTTCATCCTAAAACATAGAAGTTTGCATATGATCTCCATCAAAAAGACAACGTTGTCAACATTGCTGACTCAATAGCAAGGCCAGGACACAGCAGGGGCTGTGAACATTCAGAATCTCCATTCCACCACCCCTAATCTTTGTCACTCGCTATGCTGTCTAACAGACAGGGCCTAACCCATGTCTTAGGCCTACTTACTTCCCTAAGATTATGAAACCATCTCAAATTTAGAGTAATCTGTCAGTCTCCCTCTCATTCAACCCACTGAATGCATCTGTGGATCAGACACTGGGCTTGCTCACTTGGTGATTGGAGGGAGCGACAGTATATGGGGCGAGGAGACTATTTATTGGCAGTTTATTCACTCCAAGACTGGAGAATATGGGTCATGATCTGCTATAAAAAGTATGTTTAATAATGAATCATAACTGATTAAGAAGAGTCGTATTGACACAACGACGTAAGGGAGGATATAACTACAGGAAAATGTGTTCAGCATTTATGCCATTTTGTGTGTATTAATGGGTAGAAATAGTGGCTGGATGGTAGCTTTCTCTATTTTTCTCTGACGTTTCCATTTAGGGTCACCCTCTTGGTTTATGTGTTAAGTGTATGTCTGTGATTATGTGGTGTACAGCATGTGTCGGTGTGAGGCCTATCAATCTATTAAATATAGAACTTACAATCTGTTGCCCTAGAGACATAGTTCATTATTTATCAGCATATTTAATGAATCATTTATTTATCTAAAGTATGGCCTATGCAACATGCCCTTGAACAGACAAATCCACATTCATTCATTGAGATTGCTTGTAGGGTATTTTGAGATATGCATGGGTATAATTAGGATTAATAGAAGTTATTCATTACACTCCTACTGTACTAAGGGGGAAGGGAGACAATTTAGTACATACAGTACGTTTGGGTAAAATACATAATTGCTTGTACTGAAGGGAAACAGCATCACTTGTTGGCCTCGTCAGTTTAGAGAAGCGTCAGGTGTGGTTGTGTACAAGCACCAATCAGAGTGCCTGCTGAATTTTGGACCTACACTGGGTATAAAGAGCCTAGTGTTCTAATGGAAGCTCTCATTCACTGTCTGTCTGACCCAGCAAGAAAGCACATGCCTATCTCGAAGTTCCCATGAATCACATTTAGGACCTCTGAAGTCTATTGCCAAATTCACCATGGGTGTGGTTGCACATCCATTTACAATGTGTTCCTAACCTATCCCATCCTCCCTATTCCTTGTTCATCAATAACAGATCCGCTGCAGTCAGATGGAAACTCTATAGCAACAAATACGGCATTGCAGAAAAGGGGTCAAAAAAGAAAAGTCGAGCTTTGGAGAGCAATTACATTGAACATCGCTTTACACTGTGACCCAACGAGGATTTAGCGCTCGTGCCGTTTTCCCTGAAACTGTTTTGAGGGCGCGAAAATCCAACCACATTCTCAATCAACTGATAGAAAGGATTAGGATTTAGCGAGGAGATAAATCAAGGGAAGGTACATTTTGAATCTCTCCACACCATTCATGCCCTGCCAAATTCGTTAATAAACGCCCCATCTCATGAGGTGTCGATTAATATTCTCAGTTTAACACTGAAAAAGCTATAGTGTAGGCCGGACAGGAGGGAGGTAAACTAAACTTGAAATCCGAGCCAATTACACATAAAAAGAACAGGAGAGCAGTACATGGTATGGTACATTTGGAAAGGTTCTTGTCTAACCATTGCAACCAGGGTAATACTCCTGTAATATTTTATACCACATACTGTGCCTTCGGAAAGTATTCAGAACCCTTGACTTTTTCCACATTTTGTTACGTTACAGCCTTATTCAAAAATGTATTTACTCAGTACTTTGTTGAAAAACCAGTGATTACACCCTCGAGACTTCTTGGGTATGACGCTACAAGCTTGGCACACATGTATTTGGGGAGTTTCTCCCATTCTTCTCTGCAGATCCTCGCTGCACAGCTATTTTTAGGTCTCTACAGAGATTATTGATCGGGTTCAAGTCTGGGCTCTGGCTGAGCCACTCAAGAACATTCAGAGACTTGTCCCGAAGCCACTCCTGCGTTGTCTTGGCTGTGTGCTTAGGGTCATTGTCCTGTTGGAAGGTGAACCTTTGCTCCAGTCTGAGGTTGTCAGAGCTCTGGAGCAGGTTTTCATCAAGGATCTCTCTGTACTTTGCTCCGTTAATCTTTCCCTCGATCCTGACTAGTCTCCCAGTCCCTGCCGCATAAAAACATCCCCACAGTATGATGCTGCCACCACCATGCTTCACCGTAGAAATGGTGCCAGGTTTCCTCCAGACGTGACGCTTGGCATTCAGGCCAAATAGTTCAATCTTGGTTTCATCAGATCAGAGAATCTGGTTTCTCATGGTCTGAGAGTCTTTAGGTTCCTTTTGGCAAACACCAAGCGGGCTGCCATGTGCCTTTTACTGAGGAGTGGCTTCCGTCTGAAAAGATGATTGTCCTTCTGGAAGTTTCTCCCATCTCCACAGAGGAACTCTAGAGTTCTGTTAGAGTGACCATCAGGTTCTTGGTCACCTCCTTGACCAAGGCCCTTCTCCCCCGATGGCTCAGTTTTTGGAAGAGTCTTGGTGGTTCAAAACTTCTTCCATTTAAGAATGATGGAGGCCACTGTGTTCTTGGGTACCTTCAATTCTGCAGACATGTTTTGGTACCCTTCCTCAGATCTGTGCCTCGACACAATCCTGTCTCAGAGCTCTACAGACAATTCCTTCGACCTCAAGGCTTGGTTTTTGCTCTGACATGCTTTGTCAACAGTGGGAGGTGTGTGCCTTTCCAAATCATGTCCAATCAATTGAATTTACCACAGGTGGTCTCCAATTGTCACGATCGTCGTAAGAAGCGGACCAAAATGCAGCGTGGTATGTGTTCATTATGATGTTTTAAAGAAAAAGCACTGAATACAAAACAAATAACGAATAACGACCGTGAAGCTATAATAAGAACTGTGCTGACACAAGCAACTAACATAGACAATCACCCACAAAGTACCCACAGAATATGGCTGCCTAAATATGGTTCCCAATCAGAGACAACAATAGACAGCTGCCTCTAATTGAGAACCAATCTAGGCAACCATAGACATACAATTTACCTAGAAAGGGAACAGCCCTATAAACATACGAAACCCCTAGACAAGACAAAAACACATACATCACCCATGTCACACCCTGACCTAACCAAAATAACAAGGAAAACAAAGAATACTAAGGTTAGGGTGTGACACCAATCAAGTTGTAGAAACATCTGAAGGATGATCAATGGAAACAGGATGCACCTGAGCTCAATTTGAGCAAAGGTTCTGAATACTTACGCAAATAAGGTATTTATAAAAATAAAATAAATCTAAAAAAATTAAAATAAACTTTTCGCTTTGTCATTATGGGGTATTGTGTGTAGATTGAGGACATTTTTTTATTTCATGCATTTTAGAATAAGGCTGTTATGTATAATATTTTATATATTGTTTGGGGGGGGGGGTAGACTAGATGCTTAAAATAACCTTGTTTTGACACATGTAATGAACATTTGTAGCAGTATCCTAGTAAGCCATTGACTCCACCCCATCCATTTAATAGATTCCTTTTTCATAATGGTAAAAATACTCTAGCCCGTTCATAAACAGTCATGTTAAATGTACATTTCAATTTTTTTATTTGACCTTTATTCAACTAGGCAAGTCAGTTAAGAACAAATTCTTATTTTCAATGACGGCCTGGGAACAGTGGGTTAACTGCCTGTTCAGGGGCAGAACGACAGATTTGTACCTTGTCAGCTCGGGGGTTTGAACTTGCAACCTTCCGGTTACTAGTCCAACACTCCAACCACTAGGCTACCCTTCCTATTTTGCCACTGGCCTGCATATAATACCTCATCATGTCAAAGTGGAATTATGTTTTTCGTATTGTTTACAAATTATTTCAAATGAAAAGCTGAAATGTCTTGCGTCAATAAGTACCCTTTGTTATGGCAAGCCTAAATAAGTTCAGGAGTAAAATGTGCTTGACAAGTTACATAATAGGTTTCATGGACTCACTCTGCGTTCAATAATAGTATTATTTTTGAATGAGTATCTTATCTCTGTACCCTACACATACAATTATCTCTAAGGTCCCTCAGTCGGGCCTCCCGAGTGACGCAGTGGTCTAAAGCACTGCATCGCAGTGCTAGCTGTGTCACTAGAGATTCTGTGTGTGCCTTGTGCTGCGGACAATTAAAGGCCACATTAAAGTGTGCAGTTTTGACACACAACACAATGCCAAAGATGTCTCACGTTTTGAGAGAGCTTGCAATTGCTATGCTTCAGAAATGTCCACCAGAGCTCTTGCTAGGGAATTGAATGTTAATTTCTCTACCATAAGCCGCCTCCAACGTCGTTTTGGAGAATTTGGCAGTACGTGCAAACGGCCTCACATACGCAGATCACGTTTAACCACACCAGCCGAGGACCTCCACATCCGGCCTCTTCACCTGCTGGATTGTCTGAGACCAGTCATCCAGACAGCTGATGAAACTGTGGGTTTGCACAACCGAAGAATTTCTGCACAAACTGTCAGAAACCATCTCAGGGAAGCTCATCTGCGTGCTTGTCATCCTCACCATAGTCTTGACCTGACTGCAGTTCGCGGTCGTAACCGAGTTCAGGGGCAAATGCTCTCCGTCAATGGTCACTGGCACACTGGATGGATGGATGAATCCCGGTTTTACCTGAACCGGGCAAATGGCAGACGTATGGCGTTGTGTGGGTGAGCGGTTTGCTGATATCAGCGTTGTGAACAGAGTGCCCCATGGTGGCAAGAATCTGTACACAATTCCCGGAAGCTGAAAATGGCACAGTTCGTCAATGGCCTGCATACCAGACTTGCCATCCATTGAGCATGTGTGGGATGCTCTGGATCAATGTGTACGACAGCATGTTCCAATTCCCTCCAATATCCAGCAACTTCTAACAGCCATTGAAAATGACAATCATCTCTGCAGCACTCCACCAATCAGGCCTTTATGGTAGAGTGGCCAGACAGAAGCCACTCCTCAGTTAAAGGCACATGGCAGCCCGCTTGGTGTTTGCCAAAAGGCACTTAAAGGACTCTCAGACCATGAGAAATGAGATTCTCTGGTCTAATGAAACCAAGATTGAACTCTTTGGCCTGAATGCCTAGCGTCACGTCTGGAGGAAACCTGGCACCATCCCTGCGATAAAGTATGGTGGCAGCATCATGCTGTGGGGATGTTTTACAGCGGCATGGACTGGGACACTAGTCAGGATCAAGGGATAGATTACCGGAGCAAAGTACAGAGAGGTCCTTGATGAAAACCTGCTCCAGAGCACTCAGGACCTCAGACTGGGGCGAAGGACAATGACCCTAAGCCTAACGAATAGGGACAGGCAGATTTACTCAGACTCACATCTGTAATTGCTGACAAAGGGGAATCTAACATGGATTGAATACTTATCTAATCAAAATATATGACATATTTTATGTTTCATACATTTAAAAAATAATAATGTTGGACCTTCTCCACTATAACTACAGTATTTTGTGTAGATCATTGATAAACAATTACAATTAAATCCATTTTAATCCCACTTTGTAACACAATAAAATGTGAAAAAAGTCAGGTGTTGTGAATACTTTCTGAAGGCACTGTATAATGTTTGTCCATAAACCTGTCTGCCGCCCAAGACAAAGGCTCCGACACTGTTCTGAAGCTTTGTCTGAACGTCACTATGCCTCGCTTGCCATACGGTTTTGGAAAAATGTAGAACTTAACTTTCACATCCGTGAGAAAGAATAATAATACATCAAAAAATAGTTACTACACCCTTACAGGGGCGGCAGGTAGCCTTGTGGTTTAGAGCGAAAGGTTGCTGGTTCAAATCCCTGAGCTGACTAGGTGAGAAATCTGTCAATGTGCCCTTTGAGCAAGGCACTTAACCTTAATGGCTTCTGCAAATCTCTGTATATAGGAGCATCTGCTAAATGAATAAAACATTTAAATATATAGGGTTAGGGCAGCCATATTTCCATGTTACAGCCCTTGTTTACGGAAGACAGAGGCGACCACCTGTTTTAATTAGCTATCGAAGTGTCTCCGAACACCTGTGTGTAACAGAAAAAGGACGTCAGAATAGTGTTGTAACTGAAAATTACTGTTGACTGCAGCTGTGTTAAAACCACTTTAAACAGTAATTGTATATTTTGCATTTGTGAAGGTATTTTTGATTTGAGAATAGAGGGCTTTATGTTTCCAAAAATGTATCGCAAGTGAGGATTATTAACGTTTACGAATATTAAAACAGAGCATCGGGATTGTAGTTATTAACATGGACCCTGCTGTGGTCTGTACCTTCAGTTGAGAACCCAAGAGTGGGGAGCTGTAAGCCCCCTTAGGCCATCCTTGGGTTCTCAAGAGCTAGCCTATCTCAGAGGCCTATGTACACAATGATATCAAGAGATCAATGTAGTATTAAATCAAATTCAAGACCAAAAATATGGCTCATATTACCTCATGTGTCTCATACCTTATTGATGTGTTGAGTCTTTTTCTATAAAGCCTTCCATTTAGACACGCTCTTTGGATATTCAGGCCTGCATGCACAGTATCATTATAGTCATCAAAATGTAAATGAACTGTCATAATGTAATACATACTTCAATGCTACTTGGTTTGTAGATGTAACAGGTTCCTGTGTTATCGTTCAATGACAGAGCCGTTTTGAAGTTTTTGATTAGGCTATTGTGAATCATCTCTTTCTTGTCTTTTTCCATGTGTGTGCATCTCAGTTCACCCTCCCTCAGTCTGAGGCTATGAGAGGGAGAGAGGAGTCCCAGGCCACACCATCATGCTACTTCTGAGAAGCAGGGATGACATTTTGGCTGCCAATACACAAGGTAGGACACACTGATGGACCTTTTTTAAACTATTATTGTCTTACAGCAACTACCCACTCATCCCTGTGTGTGTGTGTGTGTGTGTGTGTGTGTGTGTGTGTGTGTGTGTGTGTGTGTGTGTGTTAGTCACACACTGTAGTTTACACATTGGGGATACTGCATGCATGAGAGTTTGTCTCGTGTTGATATTCTTCTGCTCGTCTGTGAAAATGAGTCAACAACATCATCTCAAATTCTACAACATCTCCAAGTTACACATTTTTGGTGTCCCATAAAACTGCAATCTCGCGCATAAACACATCAATGTGGAGGTGGTGCTAGTGGTGCAGGGTGAGACCTGCAGGCCTTGTGGTGGAAAGGGGCACAGGATTTTAGCGTGGTGCATTTTTTAATCAATGGACTGCTTCAGTGTGTGAGCTTTACTTGGTTATTCAACCTGACCTAGCCGCTATTGACTACTGGCTTAATTTGCATGGCTCTACAGATATTGATCAAGCAATTAAAGGATTTGTTGAATGAGACTTTGACGCAAAAGGGTGTGCCCATCTGTGAGTGCTTGTTCGTGTGTAGATTGTGTGCAGATTTTGTATGTAGGCCTATCTGTGTGTCTGTGTTTTGTTATGTGTGATAAGATGAAGAAGACATTTGTTATTCCCTGAAGTCCGACTGAGATTGGGCTCGCTACGTATATGAATACAGAAACAGTAAATAATGGCCCATAAACAGCTATTATCAACCAGAGCCATTATCATATTTTTCATATTTTCCTCTTTGCAATGCGTTCAGCTCATCTCTCTCTAAACACTCGTTCCCTCTCTCATATGCATCCTCTGACTCTCACTATCATTTTGACTTTGAACGTACGCTCTCCCCCTTTTCCACCCTCCTATCGTCTTTTTCTCCGTGCACTGTTAATCGGGCGTGACTTTCAAGAGACTGAGCTACTGTACGGAGTGTGAGACTGAGAAACTAAATTATTCTCTTATGGGCTCTAGATATGAGCACACTACAAATGCTATTACTACTATGACTGAAAAGCACCGCCCTTAACAACGGCCTTCTTTACTGTTCATGGAACACTCTATACTGTGTTACTAACTGCTGCATTATTAGACCTAGCATTGATATAGAACATAACCAAATCAGCAATATTATTGAATAATATTATCCATTTCACTACTCCGTTTCAACTCCACCGACTTTTACATCGAGTCTGTTTAAGCCTTTTTAATAGCAATATTTTTCTACATGAGGCTATTAGGCCTAAATTCAATCATTTATTTTCTCTCTAATCTTTTATGAAGCTTAGAAGCTAAATAGGACGTTTTAGAATAATGGTTTGAATAAGGATATTGGTCTATCAGAATTCTAGTTCATAGATCTGTTTTAGGTTGTATCTGTAGCTCATGTATACCGATTACAAATGGGATTTATTCTCTTTATTGTATTACTGTAGCCTTTGTCATTGCCATGCACAGTTATGTTTCAATGCTCTGTGGCTTGGCTCTTGCGTTAGTCACTTTTCTTTTGACTGATGGAGAGAACGGTCTCGAAGCAGATGGAGAGCAAGAGAATAGATTGCTATTTGAACTAGTAGAAAGGAAACCTTTTTAAAAAATTGTGTTTTCTTTTACTAAGTCATCAAAGCAGTTTAAAAATAGACTCTCAAGCAGCACATACAAGCATGGATCCCAATACATGTCAGAGGTAGACATGCAGTGGCATATACAATACAATACAGCTACAACCTTTGATCTTGAAAATAGTCTGAAACATTCTAAAATAAGCACACTCTGCCCTACCTCTCACCATAAAACCTAATTAAAAGATTAAAGGATGAGTAAGACTTACTACACATGGAGTTATATATCTTGTCAATATCTTGACACCTGCTCCAGTGTTTTATACTGCTTTACCCTCTTTGCTGAATAGAGAGGGAGAGGGAGAGGACTTTTCTTTCAACTTATCCATAAAAAGAGGCAAGATTTTGATCCTGAGAGTTAGTTAGCAGAAAGGTGGAGGGAAGGATAGTGAAGAGACTAAGACTATTCTTCAAAATTCTGTAGATGTACAGTTGAAGTTGGAAGTTTACATACACTTACATTGGCGTCATTAAAACATATTTTTCAACCACTCCACAAATTTCTTGTTAACAAGCTATTGTTTTGGCAAGTTGGTTAGGACATCTACTTTATGCATGAGACAAGTAATTTTTCAAACAATTGTTTACAGACAGATTATTCCACTTATAATTCACTGTATCACAATTCCAGTGGATCAGAAGTTTCCATACACTAAGTTGACTGTGCCTTTAAACAGGTTGGAAAATTCCATAAAATTATGTCATGGCTTTAGAAGCTTCTGATAGGCTAATTGACATAATTTGAGTCAATTGGAGTTGTACCTGTGGATGTATTTCAAGGCCTACCTTCACACTCATTGCCTCTCATTGCCTCATGGGAAAATCAAAAGAAATCAGCCAAGACCTCAGATTTTTTTTTTTAGACCTCCACAAGTCTGGTTCATCCTTGGGAGCAATTTCCAAATGCCTGAAGGTACCATGTTCATCTGTACAAACAATAGTACGCAAGTATAAACACCATGGGAACACGCAGCCGTTACACCACTCAAGAAGGAGACGCGTTCTGTCTCCTAGAGATGAATGTATTTTGGTGCGCAAAGTGCGAATCAATCCCAGTACAACAGCAAAGGACCTTGTGAAGATGCTGGAGGAAACAGGTACAAAATGATCTATATCCACAGTAAAAAGAGTCCTATATCGACATAACCTTAAAGGCCGCTCAGCAAGGAAGAAGCCACTGCTCCAAAACAACCATAAAAAAGCCAGACTACGGGTTGCATCTGCACATGGGGACAAAGATTGTAGTTTTTGGAGAAATGTCCTCTGGTCTGATGAAACAAAAATAGAACTGTTTGGCCATAATGACCATCGCTATGTTTGGAGAAAAAGGGGGAGGCTTGCAAGCCGAAGAACACCATCCTAACCTTGAAGCATGGGGGTGGCAGCATCATGTTGTGGGGGTGCTTTGCTGCAGGAGGGACTGGTGCACTTCACAAAATAGATTGCTACATGAGGAAGGAAAATTATGTGGATATATTGAAGCAACACGCTTTGTCAGTTCTGCCCACAAATATCTATAGGATTGAGGTCAGGGCTTTGTGATGGCCACTCCAATACCTTGACTTTGTTGTCCTTAAGCCATTTTGCCACAACTTTGGAAGTAAGCTTGGGGTCCTTGTCCATTTGGAAGACCCATTTGCGACCAAGCTTTGACTTCCTGACTGATGTCCTGAGATGTTGCTTCAATATATCCACATCATTTTCCTTTCTCATGTTGCCATCTATTTTGTGAATTGCTCCAGACCCTCCTGCAGCAAAACACCCCCACAACATGATGCTGCCACCCAGTGCTTCACAGTTGAGATGGTGTTCTTCGGCTTGCAAGCCTCCCTCGTTTTCCTCCAAACATAACGATGGTCATTATGACCAAACAGTTCTATTTTTGTTTCATCAGACCAGAGGACATTTCTCCAAAATTTACAATCTTTGTCCCCATGTGCAGTTGCAAACCTTAGAAAAACAGACTATGGCGGTTTTGGAGCAGTGGCTTCTTCCTTGCTGAGCGGCCTTTCAGGTCATGTCGATATAGGACTCGTTTTACTGTGGATATAGATACTTTTGTACCTGTTTCCTCCAGCATCTTCACAAGGTCCTTTACTGTTGTTCTGGGATTGATTTGCACTATTCGCACCAAAGTACGTTCATCTCTAGGAGACAGAACCCGTCTCCTTCCTGAGCAGTGTAACGGCTGCGTGTTCCAATGGTGTTTATACTTGCGTACTATTGTTTGTACAGATGAACGTGGTACCTTTAGGCATTTGGAAATGGCTCCAAAGGATGAACCAGACTTGTACAATTATTTTTCTGAGGTCTTGGCTGATTCATTTTTATATTCCCATGATGTCAAGCAAAGAGGCACTGAGTTTGAAGGTAGGCCTTGAAATACATCCACAGGTACACCTCCAATTGACTCAAATTATATCAATTTACCTATGAGAAGCTTCTAAAGCCATGACATCATTTTCTGGAATTTTCTAAGCTGTTTAAAGGCACAGTCAACTTAGTGGATATAAACTTCTGACCCACTGGAATTGTGATACAGTGAATTACATGTGAAATAATGTCTGTAAAAAAAATTGGGAAAAATTACTAGTCTCATGCACAAAGTAGATGTCCTAACCGACTTGCCAAAACTATAGTTTGTTAACAAGAAATTTGTGGAGTGGTTGAAAAATGAGTTTTAATGACTCCAACCAAAGTGTATGTAAACTTCCGACTTCAACTGAATCAACACAGCAACGATGTTGTGGTCCTGGACATACAAATCCAGGCCTTGCTGCACTAAACTTGAGCCACAGGGAGTTAGTTTTATTCAAATGTCCCACACGTTTTTGAAGTAACAAAAACGTTAAGCTTCACGACCTGTGTGGAAGCTGCATGATGCATTAATATGAATGTTCACAGACTAACCACAGCTTTAAAGGGAACGCTCTGTTTGAAAATACCAAGACAGGTGCTATATTTGCTGTATGAGATTACCATAGCGTTTTCTACGCTCATGAATCTTACGAATGTGAAAGTAATGTTATTCAACATTTTTACCTTTGCTTAACTACAGTGGCAGTGGTCTCTGGGTAAAAATGTAATCTTTGAGATGGACTGTGGTTTAATTCATCCTATCAAAGAAGTAGGCTCAGTACAGTATTTTGCACATTACTCTGTGTTCTGATACATTATAAGTTTGCCATATCAACCAAGCAAAACACTTACATTCCTAAAAGCCCATTTGTGATGTCACAATCATATAATGTACAGTACAAATATACCAAGTGAGTGACCCTTGTCCATCATGAAGTGCAGGTTTTTCTGAGAGGCTGTCACTGCCACAGTCCAGCCTCTCTTCCCACTGGTATTGAAATGTCATAGTTAATGGACACGTTGCTGGAGTAACCCCGCCAGCCAGCAACCCCTGCCACCCTAAGGAATCAGAAGGATTGATGTGACTAGTACTTAATATTAGAAGTTATTGATTGGACTGTGTTAGGGAAAATTGCCCCCATGAGTTTTCCAAGCACAACTGCCAATAAGAACCTAATTCTCCCCTGAGAGATTACCATCCAGTTACTGTCAAGATCTGTGAAATGTGGCAGCAATGAGCTGTGAGTGTTGGGCACTGCAGACATATATTTACCACTGAGAGGAATAACTGGTTGAGCCTATATTAGGGAGAGGGAGCGGTGTCTTGATGAAACAATGACACACTCAAGGAGGTTACATTGTATAGAAGTTGCCACACTGTAACCAGCATCGAGTATAATTGAAAACAGGTGGGTTCAATCTCAACACGCTCGTCAAAGTGTGTGATACTATAATATCTGAGAACAGCCAATGCAGCACAACACAATAATTGAATTTCTGAGAACAGCCAATGCAGCACAACATCATGATTTGAAGCCCTCTGGTATAAATAATTACATGTTTTCAATCAATTTCACGTGTAACTCTCATTGATTACTGAAGCCGAACATGGTTGAGAGCTAATGAATATTGTTTATCAAGGTTGGATTATAAAAGCACAGCACCACTGCTTTGCCCTGTGGATGTCACCCTCCCACAGATTAATTTGCACAGATTTACTCTAACCACTGTATTATAGGGAACACTCAGTTTCTCTTGTCATTTTCTATTTAGCCAAAACCGCTGCTTAACTGCAACGCAACTGAGTTTCAAACCCCAGGTTGAATACATGCAACATTTTCAGTATTTCATTTAGATTTTCCCCCTCCTGACTTTTTTTTTAATCTGGGAAGCAAACTGAATAATTGTCAAAACTTATTTAGAATCTTTTCTCAACCGCCGCTCAGCCATGCAAGCGAAACATTTCAAACACAGTGGCTGCTTAAACACCTCAGTGCAAAGTGTCCCAAATTCAACGAAGTTAAACTGCCGGGTAATGTGGATGATCTGCTACTTAGTTTCCGGGACGCACCTCCCCCTTGATAAATACAGACGGTACTCACTTCACACACCTTGACTTTTTCCATATTGTGCTGTTTTACAGCCTGAATTTAAAGTGTATTACATTTAGATATGTTGTCACTGGCTTGCACACAATAACTCTTAATGTCAAAGTGGAATTATGTTTTTCAAATGTTTTACAAATTAATAAAAAATGAAAAGCTGAAATGTCTTCAGTCAATAACTAAGCCTAAAAAGTCATGCAATAAGTTTCATGGACTCACTCTGTGTGCAATAATACTGCTTTTTTATTTTATATAAAAAAAATGTTTTCCTTTTTCTCCAATTTCGTGGTATCCAATTAGTAGTAGTTACAGTCTTGTCTTATCGCTGCAACTCCCATACGGACTCAGGAGAGGCGAAGGTCGAGAGCCATGCGTCCTCTGAAACACAACCTAACCTAGCCTCACTGCTTCTTGACACAACGCACATCCAACCCGGAAGCCAGCCGCACCAATGTGTCAGTGGAAACACCATACACCTGGCGACCTGGTCAGCGTGCACTGCGCCCGGCCCGCCACAGGATTCACTAGTGCGCGATGAGACAAGGATATCCCTGCCGGCCAAACCCTCCCTAACCCGGACGACGCTGGGCCAATTGTGCGTCGCCCCATGGACCTCCCGGTCGCGGCCAGCTGCGACAGAGCCTGGGCTCGAACCCAGAGTCTCTGGTGGCACAACCACGGAGTTGGCAATAATACTGCTTAATAACATGGTTTTTGAATGACTACTTCATCTCTGTACCCCAGTCGTAAGGTCCCTCAGTCAACATTGAATATCCCTTTGAGAATGGTGAAGTTATTAATTACACTTTGAATGATGTATCAATAATTCACCCAGTCACTACAAAAATACAGAGGTCCTTCCTAACTCAGTTGCCGGAGAGGAAGGAAACTGCTCAGGAAAATGAGGCCAATTTTGGCTTAAAAACAGTTAGAATTGAATGGCTGTGATAGGAGAAAACCGAGGATGGATTAACAACATTGTACAGTAGTTACTCCACAATACTAACCTAATTGACAGAGTGAAGAAAGCCTGTACAGAATAAAAAATATTCCAAAACATGCATACTGTTGGCAACAAGGCACTAAAGTAATACTGCAAAAAATATGGCAAAGCAATTAACCTTTTGTCCTTAATACAAAGTGTTGTGTTTGGGACAAATCCAAAACAACACATTACTGAGCACCACTCTCCATATTTTCAAGCACAGCAGTGAATGCATCATGTTATGGGTTTGCTTGTAATTGTTAAGGACTGGGAACTTTTTCAGGATAAAAGATAAATGGAATGTAGATAGGAACAGGCAAAATCCTAAAGGAAAACCTTGTTAAGTCTCCTTTCCACCAGACACTGGGTGATGAATTCACCTTTCAGCATGATAATAACCTAAAACACAAGGCCAAATCTACACTGGAGTTGCTTACCAAGAAGACGGTGAATGTTCCTGAGTTTTGACTTAAATTGACCGTTTTTACTTAAATTTGTCTGAAAATGGTTGTCTAGCAATGACCAACAACCAATTTGACAGAGCATGGAGAACTTTGAAAAGAATAATGATAAATGTTGCACAATCCAGGTGTGGAAAGCTCTTAAGAACTTACCCAGAAAGACTCACAGCTGTATTCACTGCCAAATGTGATTCTAACACGTATTAACGCAGGTGGTTGAATACTTACAGTTGAAGTTGGAAGTTTACATAAACTTAGGTTGGAGTCATTAAAACTTATTTTTCAACCACTCCACAAATTTCTTGTTAACAAACTATTGTTTTGGCAAGTAGATTAGGACATCTACTTTGTGCATGAGACAAGCAATTTTCTCAACAATTGTTTACAGACAGATTATTTAATATACAATTCACTGTATCACAATTCCAGTGGGTCAGAAGTTTACATCCACTAAGTTGACTGCTTTTAAACAGCTTGGAAAATGGCTTTAGAAGCTTCTCATAGGCAAATTGATATAATTTGAGTCAATTGGAGGTGTACCTGTGGATGTATTTCAAGGCCTACCTTCAAACTCAGTGCCTCTTTGCTTGACATCATGGGAAAATAAAAATGAATCAGCCAAGACCTCAGAAAAAGAATTGTAGACCTCCACAAGTCTGGTTCATCCTTGGGAGCCATTTCCAAACGCCTGAGGTACCACATTCATCTGTACAAACAATAGTACACAAGTATAAACACCATGGGAACACACAGCTGTCATACCGCTCAGGAAGGAGACACATTCTGTCTCCTAGAAATGAACATACTTTGGTGCGCAAAGTGCGAATCAATCCCAGAAAAACAGCAAAGGACCTTGTGAAGATGCTGGAGGAAACAGGTACAAAAGTATCTATATCCACAGTAAAATGAGTCCTATATCGACATGACCTGAAAGACCGCTCAGCAAGGAAGAAGCCACTGCTCCAGTTTGCAACTGCACATGGGGACAAAGATTGTACTTTTTGGAGAAATGTCCTCTGGTTTGATGAAACAAAAATATAACTGTTTGGCCATAATGACCATTGTTATGTTTGGAGGAAAAAGGGGGAGGCTTGCAAGCCGAAGAACCATCCTAACCGTGAAGAACGGGGGTGACAGCATCATGTTGTGGGGGTGGTTTGCTGCAGGAGGGACTGGTGCACTTCACAAAATAGATGACATCATGAGGAAAGAAAATGATGTGGATATATTGAAGCAACATCTCAAGACATCAGTCAGGAAGTTAAAGCGTGGTTGCAAATGGGTCTTCCAAATGGACAAGGACCCCAAGTATACTTCCAAAGTTGTGGCAAAATGGCTTAAGGACAACAAAGTCCAGGTATTGGAGTGGCCATCACAAAGCCCTGATCTCAATCCTATAGAAAATGTGTGGGCAGAACTGAAAAAGCGTGTGCGGGCAAGGAGGCCTACAGACCTGACTCAGTTACACCAGCTCTGTCAGGAGGAATGGGCCAAAATTCACCCAACTTATTGTGGGAAGCTTGTGGAAGGCTATCTGAAACGTTTGACCCAAGTTAAACAATTTAATGGCAATGCTACCAAATACCAATTGAGTTTTTGTAAACTTCTGACCCACTGGGAATGTGATGAAAGACATTAAAGCTGAAATAAATCATTCTCTCTGCTATTATTCTGACATTTAACATTCTTAAAATAAAGTGGTGATCCTAATTGACCTAAAACGAGGAATGTTTACTGGGATTAAATGTCATGAATTGTGAAAAACTGAGTTTAAATGTATTTGGCTAAGGTGTATGTACATTTCTGACTTCAACTGTTTCTCGTCAAGATATATTAGTGTTTTATTAGTCTTTGTATTTTTGTATTTTTGTATTTTACTAATGTTAGAATTTGTAGGGGTGTGAATTCTGAAAGTACTGTATAACATCTCCATTATTGTCCTATAACATCTTTCAATACTGGACCAAGGGAGTTTTCTGTCAGGGGAGTCGGCGAGCGTGAATGTATGTGGGTATCAACGTATCAGTGTTTGTCTATGTTACAGTTGGCATCGGCAGTGAACAGCTTGGCAATTAATTAACCATGACCAGAGAGGAATGGGGGAGGAGGGGTGAATTAAAGTTGGTGGCTGAGAGGAGTGCTGGGAGGAGTAGCAGTGGGGGAGGTATGAGGGCGGAGGGGGTGGAGAACAGACTGTAAATAAAGCCCCTATAGGAAGACGGTGGGGTGCTAAATGAAGCCACAGTCACAAATATTCACCACCTAGAATGCTGAGACAATTAGGCCACATTCACACCGCCAGACCCTGATACGTTCCCACCGGCAGACCCTGATACGTTCCCACCGCCAGACCCTGATACGTTCACACCGCCAGACCCTGATACGTACACCGCCAGACCCTGATACGTACACCGCCAGACCCTGATACATTCACACTGCCAGACCCTGATACGTTCCCACCGGCAGACCCTGATACGTTCCCACCGGCAGACCCTGATACGTTCCCACCGGCAGACCCTGATACGTTCACAACGCCAGACCCTGATACGTTCCCACCGGCAGACCCTGATACGTTCCCACCGCCAGACCCTGATACGTTCCCACCGCCAGACCCTGATACGTTCCCACCGCCAGACCCTGATACGTTCACAACGCCAGACCCTGATACGTTCACACCGTCAGACCCTGATACGTTCACACCGCCAGACCCTGATACGTTCACACCGCCAGACCCTGATACGTTCACACCGCCAGACCCTGATACATTCACACCGCCAGACCCTGATACATTCACACCGCCAGACCCTGATACGTTCCCACCGCCAGACCCTGATACGTTCCCACCGCCAGACCCTGATACGTTCCCACCGCCAGACCCTGATACGTTCACACCGCCAGACCCTGATACGTTCCCACCGCCAGACCCTGATACGTTCCCACCGCCAGACCCTGATACGTTCCCACCGCCAGACCCTGATACGTTCCCACCGCCAGACCCTGATACGTTCCCACCGCCAGACCCTGATACGTTCCCACCGTCAGACCCTGATACATTCACAACGCCAGACCCTGATACGTTCACACCGCCAGACCCTGACACTTTCACACTGCCAGACTCTGATACGTTCACACCGCCAGACCCTGACACATTCACACTGCCAGACCCTGATACATTCACACCGCCAGACCCTGACACATTCACACTGCCAGACCCTGATACGTTCACACCGCCAGACCCTGACACATTCACACCGCCAGACCCTGATACGTTCACACCGGCAGACCCTGATACGTTCACACCGCCAGACCCTGATACGTTCCCACCGCCAGACCCTGATACGTTCCCACCGCCAGACCCTGATACGTTCCCACTGCCAGACCCTGATACATTCACCATGCCAGACCCTGACACATTCACACCGGCAGACCCTGATACATTCACACTGCCAGACCCTGATACGTTCACACCGCCAGACCCTGACACTTTCACACTGCCAGACTCTGATACGTTCACACCGCCAGACCCTGACACATTCACACTGCCAGACCCTGATACATTCACACCGCCAGACCCTGACACATTCACACTGCCAGACCCTGATACGTTCACACCGCCAGACCCTGACACATTCACACTGCCAGACCCTGATACGTTCACACCGCCAGACCCTGATACGTTCACACCGGCAGACCCTGATACATTCACACCGCCAGACCCTGATACGTTCCCACCGCCAGACCCTGATACGTTCCCACCGCCAGACCCTGATACGTTCCCACTGCCAGACCCTGATACATTCACCATGCCAGACCCTGACACATTCACACCGGCAGACCCTGATACATTCACACTGCCAGACCCTGATACGTTCCCACCACCAGACCCTGATACATTCACAACGCCAGACCCTGATACGTTCACACCGGCAGACCCTGATACGTTCACAACGCCAGACCCTGATACGTTCACACCGTCAGACCCTGATACGTTCACACCGTCAGACCCTGATACGTTCACACCGCCAGACCCTGATACGTTCCCACCGCCAGACCCTGATACATTCACACCGCCAGACCCTGATACGTTCACACCGCCAGACCCTGATACGTACACACCGCCAGACCCTGATACGTTCCCACCGCCAGACCCTGATACGTTCACACCGCCAGACCCTGATACATTCACACCGCCAGACCCTGATACATTCACACTGCCAGACCCTGATACGTTCACACCGCCAGACCCTGATACGTTCCCACCGCCAGACCCTGATACGTTCCCACCGCCAGACCCTGATACGTTCCCACCGTCAGACCCTGATACATTCACAACGCCAGACCCTGATACGTTCACACCGCCAGACCCTGACACATTCACACTGCCAGACCCTGATATGTTCACACCGCCAGACCCTGACACATTCACACTGCCAGACCCTGATACATTCACACCGCCAGACCCTGACACATTCACACTGCCAGACCCTGATACGTTCACACCGCCAGACCCTGATACGTACACACCGCCAGACCCTGATACGTTCTGTCGTGTCTTTGGCTATGCCGGATTAAGTGATATGACATGCTATTCTATAAAATAATTGAGCTGATTGAGCTAATCATGTAAATGTAATTAACGTCGGGCACCACAAAATAATATTTATAGAGCTGTTATCTTCCGAATAAACTCTTAAAGACCTAGTAATATTTTACATCAATAGCAGTCAATATCAATCGTCATCTTAATTCAGTCTCATCTGAAAGTTGTAAATTCTTGGTTATCTGCACGAACCCTGGCTAACAATTTTATTCAGCAATACAAAATTGGGTTTAATTATTTATTTACTAAATACCTAACTAATCACACAGAATTACACATACACATAATTAAATCATAACTTGATTACAAATTACGTCATAAAGGAAAACGTCCCTAGCGGGCAGAACAGATATGACAGCTTGTTACACAGAGGAAAAGGGCTGGGTTTGAGTGAAAGAGCGGGAAGACTGAGGGACACAGGGAGAAGCTGTGCTAGCTTAAATACAGTATCTGATGCATTCTAAATTACCGCCCATTTGGAAAAGGAATATGCAATAAATATTTACTCTGAGCTGCGCTTCAGTAGGTTGGTGGTAGATGGAAGGCCGTGTTGCCAAACCGAGTCCTTTGAAGAATGTCTCTGGTTGTCAATTGAATACGTTGTAGTAACGTTGTTGGGTGATAGACGGGATACTCTGTCTGTTCCTTCCTAACCCTCGTTGCATCTGCTGTTGCTAACTCAACGGCTAGGAGGTATCACTTCTGTAGTGAATAAGAGTTCAAAGTTCATACCATTCGGAACCAAAGCTCACGCTGATGTTGGCTTCGTTCCGTAGTTATTATCTGAACCATTCTGACATAGGACCGTGGTCCTACATCCTCGGAAAAGGAGGTTATAATGTCGTCAAGGGCTTATATAGGAAGGGAGAGGAGGGCGTGTTTGAAAAGTTTTATAGCCCATGTCCCTTCACAGGGGCAGGCCACTGATTGAGCAGCCCTATCTTATGAAAACCCAAATCTCACATTTTAGAAGCTAAAATCACATTTCATCCCATCACGAATAATTTCATATCCAAACATTTAAATTGAACAACAATTCCATGTGAATCCGATAACTCTGATGTGTAGACTTTACTCTGTAAAGTGACATCATATTCATTAAGTACCACTGCATATGTTCAATTGTTCGGATTACCAGAATATAGTTCATTTCCCCCCACATTCTGATGTTCCCAGAATCTCTATGTTAACCAAGGGGTTTTGCAAATGTAACCTCAGTAGGGTAGAGAAAGGAAAAAGGGGGTAAGAGGTATTTATGACTGTCATAAACCTATCCCCCAGGCCAACGTCATGACAGTTCCCACCCCCAGACCCTGATACGTTCCCACCGCCAGACCCTGATGGCACACTCATTAAGTGTGTAAGAGAGAGTGTGTGTTTTGTGACTCAAGGAGTCGAGAGAAGGTGGACTACATAGCTACCACCATAGCGCTAGCCTAATGATCCTTCTACCCATCCAGTCATTTAAGATCAGTGGACACACACTGTGAGTGTGGGATAGATGGCCTCTTCTGGCTCAAACCTCCAGGACAAGAAAACGTGGTATATTGCATCGTGTCGACCGTGATAAAGATCAGTCAAGACCAATGTGAAGACATGAGGGAGAGTTGTGGATGGATGTGATCAGTGGCTCTCGAGAAACAAACGCATAAAGCCAGTAGAACATTTTCAAAAGATCTTAAAGCTTTGCACAGGTCAATGAAATATGGCTGAAGCCTAATGATGATTTACATAAGAGTTGGCACCATATACCCTCTAAAAGTTCTTAAAGGTCAATGGACACTATCTAACAAGGCCATACAAAAGCATGCATAAGACATAAAGTAAGAAACGTTTCAGAGTCTTGACACCCTGCTATCCTGCTTACATTCACATTTACATGTATGATGTCCAATTAAAGGTTTACCTTGGGTTTACTAAGAAGAGGGCTAGTTCCTGGTGGTGGTTGGCTCCAGCTCCCCCAGCCCTCCCAGAGCTGAGTCAGGAGTCTGAGGAGCCCGGCTGCGTGCTAGAGGACCAGCCCCTGGGGGGGGGGGCGGGACGATCAGCCACCTTTCATGTTGCTGCCATTGATTGGGCTTTGTTGAGGAGGAGAATTTATGTTTCTTATGAAGTCGGGGATACGAGGAATAGAATCCCCCATGGCTCCTTAGGGCACGAGCTACTAAGCCCTGATCTACAGTAGATACCGTGGTTTGTGTCCATTTGTCCGAGGTAAAAGATGACTGGCTGGGGTAGTGTGTGAGTGTGTTTCTACATGTTCATTACCTAAGGTAAGGGCATTGTATAGTGTACATAAATTGATTATTGTATACATCAGTCAAAGTGTTGGTGCGTGTGGGTGTGTGTGTCTGTGTATGCTTGTTTATGGCTGTGTGTTTGGCTGTGGTCTGCATCGCCAGTGTGTGTGTCTGTGTGTGTGTGTCTGTGTGTGTGTCTGTGTGTGCTTGTTTATGTCTGTGTGTTTGGCTGTGGTCTGCATCACCAGTGTGTGCCAAACCTTAAAGAATCACTCAGTGAGAGTGACTAAGGAAGGGAGATGTGAAGAAGACCAGGGGGAATGAAAATAGAGAAAATGTGCAGTTACACACACACATACACACACACGGTAAAACATCTGACCTGTACTGTGAGCAGAATGGGGGGAAAAATCCCCAAAATGTGCAATGAGTTATATAGAGAGGAAAGTAAGGAATAAGGGAAGTTTAAATGTACTTTAAACTTTTCCTAGTTTCATTTGACCCCTGAATACGCATTCTTAGTCTTTCTCCTCTGTTCTGCCACCATTCTCTTTTTCACACTGTTCCCTCTCTTATTTTCTTCTGTCCCTTATGTGTAGCACAGCTCTGATCTAACGTTGGTCCTGCCTCTCTATCTTTCTAACTTTCTCTCTTTCATTCAATCTGCCTCCCTCTCTTGCCAGCACACTCGCTCTCTCTCAGCGTTTTTAATTAAAATCTCTCTGCATCAAGGGATTCCGTTGTAGCTGTGATTTAAATGAGAGGGTGACATAAACCTAACATTACTGTCAGACTAAAGCAAATTCCATCAATTCATGTGAAATTTGCTGTACTGGCCGTTCTCCAATAGTGTCTGTTATATATATACTGCATATGATTTTTTTCCCTTACTATTCTTTTTTAAAACAAACTTGCCAAAGCAACTCTGTAATGAAATGTTACCACACACACTGCCTGCCTACTGTACCACCTTGCTGTGTGAAACAAAGCACTTTCCCCCCTCCTAGGCATTTTGCCCACCACCTTCCCCTCACCCACTGTGGACTCAGTCTTGGGTGGATGAGGTTGGGTCTTAATAAATCAGGATGTTACCACCGGCGCTAAGGCTAGTTTTTAATTAAAACTGTGAATCAGTCGAGCAGTATTATGAATTGTACTCTGCCACGAGTGAATAAAACATCACTTCTCTCCTACATTTCTTCTGAGAGTTGGGCGCGCTGTGCTGACAGTGTTATGAAAGAGTCTGGGGAGCTTAGTGCTTGCATAAAAATAATAACTCAATAGTGAGGCCCACAGCCATTAGGGTCAACACCATTATATTACACAAAACAGCTACAAGGGCTTTAGCGCTGCTGCTAGGCCAGAGTGACGTAGACGCACAGGTTTCACATCGTGACACTTTGATGATGTTTGAAGTTGTGTCAGTTGATGATACCAAAACACTTTCACACACAGCATGATTATTATGATGCTGATGATCAGGTACTCTTGTCCACTGGCTATTTTCAACACATGACTAATGTGAAACATTTGCTTTTCAAACACAAACAATTGCTCCATATATTTAGGGCCATTCATAAAAAGAGGTGAGCCGGGGAACTTATTCTCCACCTTTCCCCTTTGATGGGCAGAAATGAAATAAATACCACCTATGAAAATATTTATATGCAAAACTGTGTTTTTTGAATGCTCCTCTTGAAAGTATCACCAGGTTGAAGCGTAACAACTTGCCTACTTCAATGGCCCTTATTGCTAATTTATGACCTTTTGGTGTCTGTGAGTACAACTGACACCGTCCCAGAGAGAGCAGGGATGAGCCAGCAGATGGAAATTAGCCCCGTGGAGCATAGCAAATAGGAAGCGCTTCAGTCAGAGGATGACTAACTGCAATTCAATCTTACAGCTTTTCACAAGCAAACTTATGAATGCTAATTGTTTCATAATTGAAGGTGTTGGCGGACTCACTTCACTGACTGTGGTGATGCAAATGAAGCCCTCTGGCACTCGTAACTACTGCCACAGAAAACTCAGGCGGGTTTGACCTGGTGGGACTCACATCGCATTTATGAATTAATGCTCACAGGCCTCTAAGTTTGTACCGTCAATTTGCATATATTAATATACTATAGGTAAGCTGTTCCATTTGGTATGTAACTAAATTATATGAAAAGTTTTGTTCTTTACAGCTAGCTATGAATCATCAGCCTATATACTGTGTGGCAATACACTGCAATTACTCACCATTATTTAATTGATTTTCTTTTTCTAGATGATATCTTGATGAGGAGTACAGAAGGTACATTGTCAAAGATATTCTACTTTGTGTTTTGCTTCTGATTATTGTTTGATTTGGACTGAAATAGGTGCCGGTCCTCATTTTGGTTGCCGTTACTGTTTATATTTAGGTGCAGGAGCTCCGCGATACTTTTGAGCTAATATTCTGTAGGAGCAACAGGAGCACAAGCAGTAGAAAATAGGAGGTTCTGCCCAGGTCTCTTAGAACCGTACAACGAACACTCCAAACAAAGTGTGTTTGATTGAAATAGTATGATAGTTGTCACACAGGTACCATGTTGGAATGACAGCTCTGTATGTGGTGGTGCTGTTGATGGAGCTGAGGCTTACACTGCGGCGTGCCTCGTGGCTGAGTGCTGGGTGGGATTAAACACGGGACATCTATTGGGAAGAGCTGCTAGATGTTATTATCCTCGTGGGGAGTCTCATCATTGGCTGGGAGCGATGACGCACGCGGCCCTAGAAGACGGCTGGAGACAGGCATGACAGCCGTACGCCTGCAAGAAATAGTGATGATCATGCATAAAAACAACGGTGGAGAAGAGATACTACACTGGAATCCGAGTCTCCCGCGACTCCCACGAGGGTTTAAACATTCTGCCAAAACAGATGCTCCAGCGCTGAATTACACCCTTTAATAATGTAACCTCTCTCACACCTTTGCAAAGTGTCCGGGTTCTCCAAATACAATGTCCCATGAATTAATGCTTACAATTAATCAAAATCCCATTCATTAAAACGTTAAATGAATACTTGAAAATGAAATCCATCAGTCATTCACCTGAGTGGAGAACAAAGTAATGTATTACTATTTCACCATTATCTGAGATAGAAACGTGAGGAATTTGATACAGGTCAGTGTCCTAACTAGTTATTCAGTATAGTGTGTGATAGCTGCTGTTTACTGTACCAGAGCAATAACAGCAGCTATCATACACTATACTGAAGAATCCTGGTCACCATCCATCCAATCTGTAACCAAAGCAATATTACAGTCCAAGCCTCTTGAAAGTCAGTTAGGACACTGTATCTATGCAGTCAATAAGTGAACTAGTTAGGACACTATCTATGCAGTCAATAAGTGAACTAGTTAGGACACTATCTATGCAGTCAATAAGTGAACTAGTTAGGACACTATCTATGCAGTCAATAAGTGAACTAGTTAGGACACTGTATCTATGCAGTCAATAAGTGAACTAGTTAGGACACTATCTATGCAGTCAATAAGTGAACTAGTTAGGACACTATCTATGCAGTCAATAAGTGAACTAGTTAGGACACTGTATCTATGCAGTCAATAAGTGAACTAGTTAGGACACTATCTATGCAGTCAATAAGTGAACTAGTTAGGACACTATCTATGCAGTCAATAAGTGAACTAGTTAGGACACTGTATCTATGCAGTCAATAAGTGAACTAGTTAGGACACTGTATCTATGCAGTCAATAAGTGAACTAGTTAGGACACTGTATCTATGCAGTCAATAAGTGAACTAGTTAGGACACTGTGTCTCATGCACTCAATAAGTGAACTAGTTAGGACACTATCTATGCACTCTAAGTGAACTAGTTAGGACACTATCTATGCACTCAATAAGTGAACTAGTTAGGACACTGTATCTCATGCACTCAATAAGTGAACTAGTTAGGACACTATCTATGCACTCAATAAGTGAACTAGTTAGGACACTATCTATGCACTCAATAAGTGAACTATTTAGGACTATCTATGCCCTCAATAAGTGAACTATTTAGGACTATCTATGCACTCAATAAGTGAACTATTTAGGACTATCTATGCACTCAATAAGTGAACTAGTTAGGACACTATCTATGCACTCAATAAGTGAACTATTTAGGACTATCTATGCCCTCAATAAGTGAACTATTTAGGACTATCTATGCAGTCAATAAGTGAACTAGTTAGGACACTATCTATGCAGTCAATAAGTGAACTAGTTAGGACACTATCTATGCAGTCAATAAGTGAACTAGTTAGGACACTGTATCTATGCAGTCAATAAGTGAACTAGTTAGGACACTGTATCTATGCAGTCAATAAGTGAACTAGTTAGGACACTGTATCTATGCAGTCAATAAGTGAACTAGTTAGGACACTGTGTCTCATGCACTCAATAAGTGAACTAGTTAGGACACTATCTATGCACTCTAAGTGAACTAGTTAGGACACTATCTATGCACTCAATAAGTGAACTAGTTAGGACACTGTATCTCATGCACTCAATAAGTGAACTAGTTAGGACACTATCTATGCACTCAATAAGTGAACTAGTTAGGACACTATCTATGCACTCAATAAGTGAACTATTTAGGACTATCTATGCCCTCAATAAGTGAACTATTTAGGACTATCTATGCACTCAATAAGTGAACTATTTAGGACTATCTATGCACTCAATAAGTGAACTATTTAGGACTATCTATGCACTCAATAAGTGAACTATTTAGGACACTATCTATGCACTCAAAAGTGAACTATTTAGGACACTATCTATGCACTCAATAAGTGAACTATTTAGGACACTATCTATGCACTCAATAAGTGAACTATTTAGGACTATCTATGCACT
Organism: Oncorhynchus kisutch; assembly: GCF_002021735.2. NCBI lineage: Eukaryota > Metazoa > Chordata > Actinopteri > Salmoniformes > Salmonidae > Oncorhynchus > Oncorhynchus kisutch. The sequence goes on from NC_034183.2 coordinate 59,632,061, forward strand.
CAATAAGTGAACTAGTTAGGACACTATCTATGCACTCAATAAGTGAACTAGTTACGACACTGTATCTATGCACTCAATAAGTGAACTAGTTAGGACACTGTATCTATGCAGTCAATAAGTGAACTAGTTAGGACACTATCTATGCACTCAATAAGTGAACTAGTTAGGACACTGTATCTATGCACTCAATAAGTGAACTAGTTAGGACACTGTATCTATGCAGTCAATAAGTGAACTAGTTAGGACACTGTATCTATGCAGTCAATAAGTGAACTAGTTAGGACACTGTGTCTCATGCACTCAATAAGTGAACTAGTTAGGACACTATCTATGCACTCAATAAGTGAACGAGTTAGGACACTATCTATGCACTCAATAAGTGAACTAGTTAGGACACTGTATCTCATGCACTCAATAAGTGAACTAGTTAGGACACTATCTATGCACTCAATAAGTGAACTAGTTAGGACACTGTATCTATGCACTCAATAAGTGAACTATTTAGGACTATCTATGCCCTCAATAAGTGAACTATTTAGGACTATCTATGCACTCAATAAGTGAACTATTTAGGACTATCTATGCACTCAATAAGTGAACTAGTTACGACACTGTATCTATGCACTCAATAAGTGAACTATTTAGGACACTATCTATGCACTCAATAAGTGAACTATTTAGGACACTATCTATGCACTCAATAAGTGAACTATTTAGGACTATCTATGCACTCAATAAGTGAACTATTTAGGACACTATCTATGCACTCAATAAGTGAACTGTTTAGGACACTATCTATGCACTCAATAAGTGAACTATTTAGGACACTATCTATGCACTCAATAAGTGAACTATTTAGGACTATCTATGCACTCAATAAGTGAACTATTTAGGACACTATCTATGCACTCAATAAGTGAACTATTTAGGACACTATCTATGCACTCAATAAGTGAACTATTTAGGACACTATCTATGCACTCAATAAGTGAACTATTTAGGACTATCTATGCACTCAATAAGTGAACTAGTTAGGACACTATCTATGCACTCAATAAGTGAACTAGTTACGACACTGTATCTATGCACTCAATAAGTGAACTAGTTAGGACACTGTATCTATGCAGTCAATAAGTGAACTAGTTAGGACACTATCTATGCACTCAATAAGTGAACTAGTTAGGACACTGTATCTATGCACTCAATAAGTGAACTAGTTAGGACACTGTATCTATGCAGTCAATAAGTGAACTAGTTAGGACACTGTATCTATGCAGTCAATAAGTGAACTAGTTAGGACACTGTGTCTCATGCACTCAATAAGTGAACTAGTTAGGACACTATCTATGCACTCAATAAGTGAACGAGTTAGGACACTATCTATGCACTCAATAAGTGAACTAGTTAGGACACTGTATCTCATGCACTCAATAAGTGAACTAGTTAGGACACTATCTATGCACTCAATAAGTGAACTAGTTAGGACACTGTATCTATGCACTCAATAAGTGAACTATTTAGGACTATCTATGCCCTCAATAAGTGAACTATTTAGGACTATCTATGCACTCAATAAGTGAACTATTTAGGACTATCTATGCACTCAATAAGTGAACTAGTTACGACACTGTATCTATGCACTCAATAAGTGAACTATTTAGGACACTATCTATGCACTCAATAAGTGAACTATTTAGGACACTATCTATGCACTCAATAAGTGAACTATTTAGGACTATCTATGCACTCAATAAGTGAACTATTTAGGACACTATCTATGCACTCAATAAGTGAACTATTTAGGACACTATCTATGCACTCAATAAGTGAACTATTTAGGACACTATCTATGCACTCAATAAGTGAACTATTTAGGACACTATCTATGCACTCAATAAGTGAACTATTTAGGACTATCTATGCACTCAATAAGTGAACTAGTTACGACACTGTATCTATGCAGTCAATAAGTGAACTAGTTACGACACTGTATCTATGCAGTCAATAAGTGAACTAGTTACGACACTGTATCTATGCAGTCAATAAGTGAACTAGTTACGACACTGTATCTATGCACTCAATAAGTGAACTAGTTACGACACTGTATCTATGCACTCAATAAGTGAACTAGTTACGACACTGTATCTATGCACTCAATAAGTGAACTAGTTATGACACTGTATCTATGCACTCAATAAGTGAACTTTTTTGAAGCCATAGTAGCCATTGGGAACAGAATAGAGTTGTCATCCTCAATTGTTAGTTTGTTGTACAGTAAGTCTTAGTATCACAAGTCTGGGATGTTTTGTCCCTTTGTCCCTTCGTCCTCTGGCTTTGCAGGGGTGTAAATGCAGACAAACATGGACACCACAGTACTGAACTGGATCAGGTTGTGCTCTTGCCTAAGCATATTTCAGGGTACCATTTTGATTCATTTGACTGTCCCCAAGAGCTGTTGGTTTTCACTCATGGGAGGCAGATTTTGAGCGGGTATCTATATCCCCATATCTTCCTTTAAGCAACTGCTGCAGCACCAAATTCAATTCAGACCATTTAAATCCCAGCACGCAAGAAAGACAAATGCAATATTTTCAAACTGTCTCTCTTTCACACACACACACACACACACACACACACACACACACACACACACACACACACACACACACACACAAAGGAAATATCCTGCACACCTACTAATCCAAAGGCAGGATCCTGGTTCCAAAAATAACAGCTTGGAATGAGATGGATGGAGGAGGACAGATTATTGCGGCTCTGGTCTGTGAAAAGCTGTCAATAAAACACATTTAAAGTGATTACCGGGCCGTTATTGGCACGGGGGTCACTCTGGTTTTCTCACTATTCCAAAAGGCAACACTTTGAAATCATACACACCTGTAAAGGATGTTTAAAATGGAAATAGGCCAACTGAAGTGGAATTGTTCACGTACACTGATAAGCATATGGTCAGGGAGGAGATGAACTTTTCTCCTCCAATCAGAAGAGTGGGTGTTAATAGAAATCTAAGAGTTATTACAGGACCAACTGCTTACCTTCATGGTTGTGTCAAAACACATTACACAACTTCAGGCATTGTTCAGTACTTTTCTCCTTCAAGACACTTGATATTCAGACAAGCCACGCATATTGGGTTTCTTCTCCATCTGAAAACAGATTAAGATACAAAACTTCATGGCTTCTTTAGTAGAAAATGTTTGGGTCTTTGACACAATTTCTCAGTACTGCAGTACAAGTTCCCGGGCAAAGATAGTGTATGAACACATGGGTCATAAACAGACGTCTTGTTGTCCTCCGCACTCTCCTAAATATCAAAGCAGACAATAAAAATGACATATTGTATTTGTTCTCCGTATTCATGCAAATATTCCGACTGTCAGGCCTGACACATAATGAGAAGAGAGATTGATTGGCACTCAACATCCTCTCTCTTGAAATAGACACCATTATACACTCAATGACTCTCGGTAAACATGTGAATGTATGCCTGGCTGTGTATGGTAATGAGGGGGCTGTGAGTGGCTGCTGCAGAACATCACGTCCAGACCTCAGGTTCAAATAGACCCGCCTCCTCCTCCCCAGCAGCCAGCTAAAGGCCATGCATGTACTTTTCCACTAGAGCCAACATAGTTCACTCCTCTCAGTGGTTTGGCCCTGTGTTCTAGGGGCCAGCTCATCCCCTCAGGGACCTGATAGTACATGCTGCTGTCACAGACAAACCTCACCTTTTAGATATAATACTGAGAGTCAATATTCCCCTGTATTGTATACTTTCACTTGTGTTGTGACTGTAGAAAGCAAATGCGCATTAATTATAAATGACAGCTTTTGATCGCTTCTCCGTGTTATGAATTTCCAGGAAACACAACAGCATGGCCCTGTGTGTGTGTGTGTGTGTGTGTGTGTGTGTGTGTGTGTGTGTGTGTGTGTGTGTGTGTGTGTGTGTGTGTGTGTGTGTGTGTGTGTGTGTGTGTGTGTGTGTGTGTGTGTGTGTGTGTGAGAGAGAGAGAGAGAGAGCACTGTGCTACTGTTATTTTGTGTGTACGGCTGTCTTTTGCCAGTGTGATGGCACTCCATTACAGTACCAGTCAAAGGTTTGGACACACCTACTCATTCAAGGGTTTTTCTTAATTTTTAAAACTATTTTCTACATTGTAGAATAATAGTAAAGACATCAAAACTATGAAATAACACATACTGTATGTAACCAAAAAAAGTGTTAAACAAATCAAAATATATTTTATATTTGAGATTCTTCAAAGTTGCCAACATTTTCCTTGGTGACAGCTTTGCACACTCTTGGCATTCTCTCAACCAGCCTCACGAGGTAGTCACTTGGAATGCATTTCAATAACAGGTGTGCCTTGTTGAAAGTTAATTTGTGGAATTTCTTCCCTTCTTAATGCATTTGAGCCAATCAGTTGTGTTGTGACAATGTAGGGGTGTTATACAGAAGACAGCCCTATTTAGTAAAAGACCAAGTCCATATTATGGCAAGAACAGTTCAACTCAATATGAACTGTTCAGAGGAGACTGCATGAATCAGGCCTTCATGGTCGTATTGCTGCAAAGAAACCACTACTAAAGGACACCAATAACAAGAAGAGACTTGCTTGTGCCAAGAAACACGAGTAATGGATATTAGACAGGTGGAAATCTGTCCTTTGGTCTGATGAGTCCAAATTTGAGATTTTGGGTTCCCAACCACCGTGTCTTTGTGAGACGCAGATTAGGTGAAATGATGATCTCCGCATGTGTGGTTTCCAACGTGAAGCATGGAGGAGGAGGTGGGATGGTGTGATGGTGTTTTGCAGGTGACACTGTCTGTGATTTATTTAGAATTAAAGGCACACTTAACCAGCATGGCTACCACAGCATTCTACAGCGATACACCATTCCATCTGGTTTGGGCTTAGTGGGACTATCATTTGTTTTTCAACAGGACAATGACCCAAAACACACCTCCAGGCTGTGTAAGTGCTATTTGACCAAGAAGGAGAGTGATGGAGTGCTGCATCAGATGACCTGGCCTCCACAATCACCCGAAATCAACCCAATTGAGATGGTTTGGGATGAGTTGGACTGCAGAGTGACGGAAAGGCAGCCAACAAGTGCTCAGCATATGTGGGAACTCCTTCAAGACTGTTGGAAAAGCATTCCTCATGAAGCTCGTTGAGAGAATGCCAAGAGCGTGCAAAGCTGTCATCAAGGCAAAGGGTGGCTACTTTGAAGAATCTAAAATCTAAAATAGATTTGGATTTTTTTTTAAACACTTTTTTGGTTACTACATGATTCCATGTGTGTTATTTCATAGTTTTGATGTCTTCACTATTATTGTACAATGTAGAAAATAGTAAATATAGAATAACCCTTGAATGAGTAGGTGTGTCCAAACTTTTGACTGGTACTCTATGTCAGTGCGTAAGCGTGAGTGCCCGTCTAATATCTGGGTTATTTTGACAAGGCTCGCCACCACCACCCCGGCCCTGTGCTAGTTGTAGTTGTGTGATTTATGGCTGACGAAGGCGTCCAATTACAGAGCCATAATATCCACGTCATGCCTCATATCCTAACAGTGTCTCTACATCAGTTGAGCCATGTTAGCCCAAGCTTTCATTAATGACAATTACACTTTTGATAGTCCATTTATTCCCACTTATTACTTGGGGTTATTCAGGGAGGTAACCACCAGTAGCAGTCGGCAGACATTCCTAATTAGTCAGTCGTTTGGATTCAGTGTTGGGTGGGGTTCTAGTTGCATGGGCCGAGCGCTGCAGAGTTTAGCCCCTAGGCAGGCATCAGTGTGGGAGCCTATCTAGGGGTCCATCGGTGTGTAATAGATATGGCAGTGTGCTTTGGTGCGTTAAATAAACCAAATGGTGCGTGAGACATGTCTTCAGGGCTTGCTGTGCGGTCTTCTCTTAGACTTCTCACTCTATTATGTGATCAACTTTTTTCTGCTTTAAGTGCCGTTCTGGGAATTCTAGAACTTCATGGGTTCATCATCTGAATGGACATTGTGTATAGAGTAAATGTGTAATATGTGCCTTTGTTGGTGTGTAAAATGTGTCTATGTTAATTTGCCCGTGAAAACAATCAGTGTGTAAAATGGACCCATTGCAAGGGTGCATTGATTGCTTATCAGAGTTTGCGATATGCCAGGGCACATCAATGTGTGGGAATGGGCTGTGTGTGTGTGTGTGTGTGTGTGCGTGTGCGTGTGCGTGTGTGTGGGTGTGTGTGTGCGTATATATCTCTGTGTCCATCAACAGTGTGTGGAGAGGCCTATGCTAATTGTTGCCATGGAAACTGAGTGCTGCTAGAGAAGTACAGATTCAAAGGAAGCATCACCCCCTCTCTCTTTCTTCCTTTTCCACCCCCTCTCTCTCCCATCCCTCTTTCTTTTCTCAGTCTATCTGCTGCCATTCCCCTCATTCTTTCTCTCAGTCTCCTCTTCCCTCTCATTGCTTTCCATCAAGGCCCACTCCAGCTGCCTATCCTCCCTCTCTTACTCTTTCTCACACCTCCTCCATTCTCTCTCCACAAATCTCTTTCTCTGTCTCTTGGTGTCCCTCCACCTCCTCATATGCCTTACTTTTAGCAGATTGTCTGTAATCCTATTCTCTCTCTTCCTCTGTCGCTCTTCTCTGTCACTCCCTCCCTCCCCTGCTCCCTCTCCCTCTCTCTTTAGAGGAGTGTACAATTGGCAATTAACACAGGGACCTGTAATTAGTGCTGACGAACCTCCAGCAATTAGTTATCCTAAAGAAGTATTTTTGTCATCTCTACACACCTCCCCCTTCCATCCCCCAGCCTCTCAATCTCTCCTCTCTCTTTCCCTCTATCTTGCTCACTGTCTCGTTCCTATAGGGTTTGTTTGTTCAGGATTTTTCTTTTTACTCCCTCTGCCTTTTAAACTTTTGCTTTTGTTCCACGGTGAGTGTGCACACACACACACACACACACACACACACACACACACACACACACACACACACACACACACACTCCACGGTGCACACACACACACACTCCACGGTGCACACACACACACACACTCCACGGTGCACACACACACACACACTCCACGGTGCACACACACACACACACTCCACGGTGCACACACACACACACACTCCACACTCCCACGGTGCACACACACACACACACTCCACGGTGCACACACACACACTCCACGGTGCACACACACACACACACTCCACGGTGCTTACACACATACACAAACACGCACATGCACGCACACACACACTCCATGGTGCACACACACACGCACACACTCACACGCTATTACAACCACCTCCACAATATTTAGGAGCTGCTGATATGCACACTCACATACCCACAAATATCATACCCCCACCCCCCATAAATGTTAAACTCCCTTGTTATTGTAATAGTGATAGGTTAGAATGTCTTGGGGGTATGATATTTGTGCGTCTGTAACTTTCTCACTCACCATTATTCATGATTCATTTAGAATTATCTGTAATCATGGTAGCATTCACATCAATGTAGAAATGTTTAGAAACATATTCTATTCTTATTTATAATTAAAGTGACTCCAAAATGACACAAACTATTTACAATTAATCTCTATTGGGCAAAAAATTGTCTGAAACACAACCAAAACAAACTTTGTAGAGTCACGAGCTCTACATTGATGTGAATGCTACCATGATTACGGATAATCCTAAATTAATCATGAATAATGGTGAGTGAGAAAGTTACAGACGCACAAATATCATACCCCCAAGACATTCTAACCTATCACCATTACAATCATTTTGCTCCCTAAAAGGGGGGGACTATATACAAAAAGTGTTGTAATTTGGAAACGAATCACCCGATATAGATGAAAATACCCTCAAATTAAAGCCTCATCACAATTGTATCATTTCAAATCCAAAGTGCTGGAGTACAGAGCCAAAACAACAATAAAATGTCCCAATACTTTTGGAGCTCACTGTATAGTTTTTCAAATAGGATATGTTTAACTACTTATTCTTCTCACTTTGTGTCATTCTCTCTCTCTTCTTCCATCCCTCAAGCCCCCCCTCTTCATCACTGTTAATGAAGGTCTATGAAAAAGATACAGTATGTGGTCATTCACGTAAAGTGTTGGAGAGAGGTGGATGGAGGGATGGAGAGTAAATGAGTGTTGGGATAAAATAGGATAGAAGAGAGGAGGAGGGGTGAAGATGCGGGGGGGGTATTGAGACTTGTTATTCGCTCGGGGCATTCATCACTCCCTCCCTCAGAATCTGTCCATCTTTCTGTCTGTATATCAGGGAGCCACTGTTCACTCATCACATCAAGCCAGTTCCTCAGTCATCATGTACCCCCCCCCCCTCTCTCTCTCTCTGTCTCTGTCTGCTTCTTTCTCATCCTATCTCTCCCTCTCTCCTTTGCATTTCCCTCTTCCCTCCTCCTCTTGCCTTCTCTCTTTCCTCTCCTCCCTCCCTGTCAGGGATTCAGCCACCCATCCATTTGGAGAGTTTATGTCATCCATAATAAAGACCATTATCCTGCTTGAAAACACCCCTCCTGAAATATTGATCAGTATGAGTGTATGTATACCTTGTATCCATGTGTGTGTGTCTGTTTATGCACTATTGAAGTACTGTATGTCATATACAACCAGTCCTAGCTAGGTTTCCATCCAACTGGCGACAGATTTTCATGCGAATATAAAACAAATCAGCATAAAGAAACCAGTGTTGTTTCCAGTGAAATGTACTTTTCGCTTAAGTTTTCCTTTACCGAATAAAAACCTGAAGTTCAATGTGTTTCTAATGCATTTTCAACTCTACTAATATTTTTGTCACAAAAACGGTTGTATTAAGTAGAAAATGTGCCTACTCTGGTCTTGGCACATGCACTCTAGCCAACAGCTCACAGTTACAGTGAGGTCAGTCTACATGATGAGAATACTATGGATAAACACCAGTCTAGCCAACAGCTCCCAGATACAGAGAGGCCAGTCTACATGATGAGTTTATTATGGATAAACAGCAGTCTAGCCATCAGCTCCCAGATACATAGAGGCCAGTCTACATGATGAGAATACTATGGATAAACAGCAGTCTAGCCAACAGCTCCCAGATACAGTGAGGCCAGTCTACATGATGAGTTTACTATGGATAAACAGCAGTCTAGCCTACAGCTCCCAGATACAGAGAGGCCAGTCTACATGATGAGTTTACTATGGATAAACAGCAGTCTAGCCAACAGCTCCCAGTTACAGTGAGGTCAGTCTACATGATGAGAATACTATGGATAAACAGCAGTCTAGCCAATAGCTCACAGATACAGTGAGGCCAGTCTACATGATGAGTTTATTATGGATAAACAGCAGTCTAGCCATCAGCTCCCAGATACATAGAGGCCAGTCTACATGATGAGAATACTATGGATAAACAGCAGTCTAGCCAACAGCTCCCAGATACAGTGAGGCCAGTCTACATGATGAGAATACTATGGATAAACAGCAGTCTAGCCAACAGCTCCCAGATACAGTGAGGCCAGTCTACATGATGAGTTTATTATGGATAAACAGCAGTCTAGCCAACAGCTCCCAGATACAGTGAGGCCAGTCTACATGATGAGAATACTATGGATAAACAGCAGTCTAGCCAACAGCTCCCAGATACAGTGAGGCCAGTCTACATGATGAGAATACTATGGATAAACAGCAGTCTAGCCAACAGCTCCCAGATACAGTGAGGCCAGTCTACATGATGAGAATACTATGGATAAACAGCAGTCTAGCCAACAGCTCCCAGATACAGTGAGGCCAGTCTACATGATGAGAATACTATGGATAAACAGCAGTCTAGCCAACAGCTCCCAGATACAGTGAGGCCAGTCTACATGATGAGAATACTATGGATAAACAGCAGTCTAGCCAACAGCTCCCAGATACAGAGAGGCCAGTCTACATGATGAGTTTACTATGGATAAACAGCAGTCTAGCCAACAGCTCCCAGTTACAGTGAGGTCAGTCTACATGATGAGAATACTATGGATAAACAGCAGTCTAGCCAATAGCTCACAGATACAGTGAGGCCAGTCTACATGATGAGTTTACTATGGATAAACAGCAGTCTAGCCATCAGCTCCCAGATACATAGAGGCCAGTCTACATGATGAGAATACTATGGATAAACAGCAGTCTAGCCAACAGCTCCCAGATACAGTGAGGCCAGTCTACATGATGAGTTTACTATGGATAAACAGCAGTCTAGCCATCAGCTCCCAGATACATAGAGGCCAGTCTACATGATGAGAATACTATGGATAAACAGCAGTCTAGCCAACAGCTCCCAGATACAGTGAGGCCAGTCTACATGATGAGAATACTATGGATAAACAGCAGTCTAGCCAACAGCTCCCAGATACAGTGAGGCCAGTCTACATGATGAGTTTATTATGGATAAACACCAGTCAAGCATCAATCATCATGTCACCAGAATAAGACCCTCAATATTTATTGGAAAGGAGCATCAAGATCACCATGCACTTTCACCACCCTGTGAAGTTCATAATTTATTTCATCTGTAGCCTAATAAACTGCATGGTTTCCCGAGTCATAGTGGGAGAACCACACACCATATCTCTCCAAGGTTATTCTATGGTTATTCTATCAATATTTGCGCATAAAGGCGTTTCCACCACCATTTCTCGCATAATACATTTTTCCAATGAATAAAAAAACATGTCGAACAAAAAAAGATCTGTCAGCATTTATAAAAATATACCGAAATCTCCTGTTCCCATCACAGCTGTAGTGATTTTTTAAATATGGTATGACTTTACTCGCATAAAAACTGTAGATAGAAACATGGTTAGTGATACACTGATTCATGTTATAGGCTCTTGTCAATCCACTTAAGTCAATCAATGTCTATGGGCCACATTGACCTCTCTCTCTCTCTCTCTCTCTCTCTCTCTCTCTCCCTCCCTCCCTCCCTCCCTCCCTCTCCCCATCCCTCCCCCCATCCCTCCCTCCCTCCCCACCCCCCAGGTATTACATTCCCACTCCTCGATTATGCCTGTCTGCGGCTGCCACAGCGCCTCCCACCCTCAGGAAAGGCGAGCGTCCCCCACAATACTGCCCCCCCAGGAGGTGAGACGTCCTCCCCGGCGCCTTGCGGCCCTCTCCTCCCTCTCCCTGTCCCTCCTGGGCCTCCTGATGTGCCTGTTCCACCTGCCCCCCGCCTGTCACTCTCGCAGAGACAAGGGCGGGGGCGTGGCCCACTACATCCCCATGGCCCAGCCCCCCCACCACCAGGTTCTGCCCAAGCTGGTTCAGGGCCTCAGCATCGCTGTGGTGCTGGTGGGAAACTCTAGCGAGGTGGCGTTGGCGGGCGCCCGGGAGAAGGACGACTTCCTGCACATGCCGCTGGCGCCCAACGTGGAAGTGCTCACCATGAACGAGACGGACCCCAAGAGCATCATCAAGAGCATCTGTGACCTGATGACAGAGCACTGGCTACAGGGCGTGGTGTTCGGGGACGACACAGATCAGGAGGCCATAGCCCAGATCCTGGACTTCATCTCTGCACAGACACACATCCCCATCCTGGGGGTCCGCGGTGGCTCCTCCATGATCATGGCTGCCAAGGTACAGTGTGTGTGTTTCTATGTGTACTGTGTGTGAGAGAGAGGGTGATCGAGAAAAGAAAAAAGTATGAGCAATGTTTTTATCTGTTAGTGTTGATCCTCTGTATTTCATTGTTGTCTTGAACAATGATCTGTCGTTACCACTATCAGATCAATGCTGGTTCATTCATGGTAAAACAGATGCAGAGGTTTGACAGAGAGCAAGAGGGGTTGTTTCCTTTGAAGAAAACTGGAAAGCGTGGGGAAGTTGGAGACAGGATCAGCGTGGTGCGATATGAGGGAACAGGAAGACAGGGAGAGAAGACGTGCATAGAGAAAGAAAAGAATAACTCAAGTAGACTGACATGAGCTGAGAGAGAGAGCAAGAGAGAGAGAGAGAGCGAGAGAGAGAGAGAGAGAGAGAGAGAGAGAGAGAGAGAAAGAGAGAGAGAGAGATAGAGAGAGTGAGAGAGAGAGATAGAGAGAGTGAGAGAGAGAGAGAGAGAGAGAGAGGGAGAGAGAGGAAGCTGTACTGTCACCAGACATACAGTGTTACCTCGGCATGACAGAGTTCCACTAGATCCCTCTATGGCTCATCCCTATGATATTTTCTCCCCCACCCCTTTCATTCTATTCACTTTAACCATGTCTAATGGGATGAAGCAATCTGGTCCTGCTTTATCTTAGCCGGCTGTGATCCGCGTTTGGACCGTGCTGCTGGACTGGACAATTTTTTTCTGCAGAATAATCAACTTTTATTCAGCCTGAACAAACACAGCTGTACAAAATGGGCTCCCAGAAACTCCTAGAATTTCAAACAGCCTCCAAAAAAAAGCTGCCCGGAATGAGGCCGTCCGCTGGGCATTCCAACTGACGTCACGCGCTTTCAGCACAACGGCTTTCCATTGTGGATAAAGCATTAACTCTGCTCACCCTTCCACGTTTGACCCTGCTTCAACAGGGTCCACCAGCAAACATGACCCACTAGGGCCTCCAGCCAGCCATTCATCCCCCTATATCCCCATTACACTATGGAGGATAGCATTGGGCAGTCAAATGACATTTACCCCACACATCTCTATCGACAGGTACGACATCCACTGACCCTGCCCGTTGTGCCACGGCCATACATACGTGTCACTGACCCCATAGTATATCCTACACACATAGATATATTGATGATACACACCACCCGCCCGTGTTAAACATGGAAACATGATGCATTTTATTGTTCATAAAGAGGTGTACAGGGTATGCATGCAGACTGAAGGTGTAATTCATTAACTGCACATGCCATCCATGCGCCAGGATCCCAGGCTTGTGCCGCTGCGGCTAAGTGGATTTCCCAGGCCGGAAGCCAACACAGGGCCCAGGAGAGAGAAATGGAGCCACATCCAAGGCCATGCTAGTCTCCGTCTCCAAACGGATTTGTGTGTCTGTTGTTTAATGGGCTGAAACAATGTTGGTTGAGAATATGGTAGAATAAGAGCAGGAGAAGGAGAGGGATGGTGAAAGAACAGCCTCTCCTCCTGAGAGGGAATCTTGGGGGAAAGAAGGACAGCAGGTGTGTGGAGAGGACGGCGCTACAGAAGCTAGCTGCTGGAAACGTGGCAGACAGATTGAGACAGCAGCACAGATTGGAGGCGTGAAGGAGCAAGGAGAGGCCCCGTAGCTGGGAAGAGAAAAGAGAGAGAGAGACATGGAGTGATGAAGGTAAAATCAAAGGTTGAAGCAGAGAGCTTGAGAAAAAGTGGTGTAAGGCTTTGGGGAACTAGACTGAACAAAAATATAAACGCAACATTCAGCAATTTTTATGATTTTACTGAGTTACAGTTCATATAAGTAAATCTGTCAATTTAGGCTCTAATCTATGGATTTCACATGACAGGGCAGGGGCGCAGCCATCGGTGGGCCTGGGAGGGCATAGGCCCACCCACTTGGGAGACTGGCCCACACACTGGGGGGCCAGGCACAGCCAATCAGAATGAGTTTTCCCTCACAGAAGGGCTTTATTATAGACAGAAATACTCCTTAATTTCCTCAGCTGTCCGGGTGTCTGGTCTCAGATGATCCTGCAGGCGAAGAAGCCGGATGTGGAGGTCCTGGGCTGACGTGGTTACACCTGGTCTGCAGTTGTGAGGCCGGTGGGGCGTACTATCAAATTCTCTAAAACGGCGTTGGAGTCGGGCTTATGGTAGAGAAATTAGCATTCAAACGCTCCCTCAGAACTTGAGTCATCTTTGGCATTGTGTTGTGTGACAAACCTGCTAATTTTTCTTGATATGTTACAACCTTTCAGGTGGATGTACTATCTCGGCAAAGGAGAAATGCTCACTAACAGGGATGTAAACAAATTTGTCCCCAAAATTTGAGGTAAATAAGCTTTTTGCACATATGGAACATTTCAGGGATCTTTTACTTCAGCTCATGAAACATGGGACCAACACTTTACATGTTGCGTTTATATTTCTGTTAAGTATAATAAGCTTTGGAGAATTGACAGAGCAAGATGAGGGAAAGGGAAATGTAAAAGAAGGTGTTTATATCTCTCTCTCTCTCTCTCTC